>NW_023276806.1:197984563-198254563 GCF_003668045.3 Cricetulus griseus | reverse complement strand
CTGCAAAATGAGGGTGTTGGGATAAATGATTCCAACTATAAGTCCAACTTCAAGATTCATTTTAATTTATTTTGAATAACATTAGCTTTTACATAAAACATCTACTTAACAGAGAAAACCCTTTCCTTTCCTTTAGTCTATTAGCCATTAGAAGGACAGTCTGATTAACTCTTGCATGTACCAAAAATTAGCAGAGACAGAAATGTTCATGCTTTATTTAGAAAAGTACTAAGTAGTCCAACCCTCTCCCTATCTGGAGGTCTAACAAATGTTCCAACTCAGCAACTTACAATGAGCTTATTCTATGAGAAGAAACCAGGAAAACAAGTGCAAAAGAAACAGATATCAGAGCCAGATCAAGTGACAGCAGCAGAGGCAGCGCTCACACTCACCCAGGAACTGAGGGTTTCGGTCAACCACTTCACTCATTTCACCAACCAGCTCGATGCTTGTGTACCGCACAGCCATATGTACAGTCTCTGGGAGGCGGACAACTCCCTCTAGTACCTCCACAAGGGTAGGATTGTTCTCCCTGAGGACAGAAAGCAAGTGCTTACAGTTACTGTCTATAGGGTAATATTCTGGCCAAGTAATAGGCAGCAGGGAAACTTCATATTGGCTAACTTGCTTCTAAGAAATAAGTAACTATTCAAATAAAAGTGCTGAACATTTTTTAAACAAGGAGTTTGGTTTCTTGTTTTCTTGAGGTACTAAGAATGTGCTCTAACACTGAGGCACATTCCCAGCCCTTAACATCTTCAAAAACTTCAAAAAGGGACAAAAGGTAGAAATTAAAGACACCACTATTCCAGAAGACGTACACTGCTCCTTCTTCTGAAGGAGGTGAAAGTGTCTAGACATTCGCTACCAAAGAGAGGTGAGGGCAGTTGGAAAGGCAGACATTAGCTGATGGTGACGCCATCCTTTGAAGAACCCGTTCATTTAGTCCCCTATCTGCAGCACCTAGAACAGTGCCTGGCACATAGTGGGCACTCAAGAAATACTCCTTAATGCTTAAATGAATGAGTGAATAACTCTCATAGACCACCTCTTTTACCTGTTATCCTCCAAAGATTTCTTATGGCTGGATACTGGAAAGTTTGAAAAGGAAAGGAGAGGTGAACCGGCTCACCCATGAAAACAGGCTGCAGGGGCCATTAGGATGCTCTGATTTAGAACATGAGGGGAAATAATTTAAATCAACCAAACACTTTCTACAGTTCTGTGAATTTATCACCCCTCATCCTCCTACTAAACTGGGTTTAAAACACAGCATGGAAGATGTTCCCAGTAGAATTTAATCCAGAAATGAAGATGTTTAAAATGAAAATATCCAGGATTATAACATGACTATCACCTGCCAATTACAAGGCTTATTACATCCTTTAAATGGACTAAAAAAACAAACAAACAAAACCCTGTAATCATATGTTGGCTTGAAAAGAGGATAAACAAGTAATCTCTCATTTGTGCCTTAAACTGGACATTCAGCCAGTCATGGGAGACTATCTACCTATCCTTTTTCAAAAGAACACCTATTGGGTACAATAATTTTGGTAAACCCTCAGATCATCAGAGAAGGTTCAAAAAGACACCCAAATGGTTTAAGAGCAAATGCTATAGTAAGCAATTTAGAAGGAGAACTTCTATTAGAAAAAAAAAAAACAAAAAACAAAAAACAAAAACCATGCCTAATCATCTCTTTAAGTATTTCTTAGGTTGAAAACATATCAATAAGTTCACAGACTCGGTACTGAAAGGTAGCTATGGAGGAAGCACTGTGCCTTTAATAGGTGCCCATCTACCTTAGTCAGCTTTCCAATCAAGGCCCTAAATAGAGCTAGAGTATAAGTGCCTGATCAAAATTCCACTGCGTAAGAGCCCTGTCATAGTTTAATTTCCATACTAAGCAATTACAACTCAAATTCAAATAATTTAAAATTTTCAATGTCAATATCAAAATGAACAACTGAATTAACAACTGTCCTTTAGATTCTCTGTTCCTTTAGGTGAAATGGCACCAATGTTCTGTCTCTGAAATCCATAGATTCTCTAAGACAGGGAACAATGCAATTAAACATCTAAGGATAACTTACCTAAGGTCACAAAAACAGGAGATTCAAATTAATGCCTATCCCATTGTTTTTTAAGCAAATGCCAAACAATTTAACACTCTAACAAATTCCTTGACCACTGTCACAAAGGAGCAACTGAAGGGGAAAAAAAATCAGCATTCTATTCCTAGCATCAAGAGTAAAATAAGTTTAACTCTAAGTAAGAAATATATTAAAACATAGCATCAGCAGTTCAGGTCATCCTGCACTATACTAAAGTTGGAAGGCCAGATAGCAGCATAGACTTTCCAATAATATACCATACAGAAATCTCCTTTCTCTTGATATTTAAGAGTTCCCAGCAAAAGACTTATTAGACACTCACGGATCAACACTCTTTGCTATAGCAGCCATGATAAAGAGAACCGCTTCTGTCACCTCCCAGGGTGGGTTGCCTTCTTTCAGAGTAGAATACAACTAGAGAAGAAGAGGTGGATTATGGAGCCATTAAAAGAAAAAACAATTCCAAACACAAACAAAACAAAAAATGTTAGTTCAAAGAAATCCAGCTCTTTGTTTCTAAACCCAATTATCTTTCAGGGCTGACCAAGAACAGTACCTTCATGTTTTGTAATCTCCCTATCTAGAAGTAATTATGATTTTAGTGCCTAAAATAAATGTATTTAGAACCAAAGAGTTTATCAAGCCATCATGTGTCCCCAGAAAAATGAGCATTTGGGGAAAATGTTAAACATTACTGAGTGTCTTTTGGTCTTGACAGCAGATCAATACGTAAACATTCTTAAAGCACAAATTCTGTACATGCATCTGCTTTTTAAACTTTCATTACTGGCCGAATTAACACTAGTGCAAGTTAAAGTGCTGAAAAGAAACTGCTCACAAGGCACTACACAACAACGTGGCCAAGCACATTTTTTTTTTTTTCTTTTTGGTTTTTCAAGAAGGAGTTTCATTGTGGCTGTTCTGGCACTTGCTCTGTAGACCAGGCTGACCTCAAACTCACAGAGATCCGCTTGCCTCTGCTGCCCTAGTGCTGGGATTAAAGGTGTGTGCCACCACCCTGCCAAGCACATATCTTTTAAAAAGGGCAGATCTAGCAGAATACTGAGTTCTGGTCCTTAATGCTCCAGATTATATCTATGTGTAGAACATGACTAGTTGTAGAACATGACTAGCCAAGCAAAATGTCTACAGTCAAAAAAAAAACCTGAAAAAAAAAAAAAAAAACTACTCTTGTATGACTTCATAGAACTTTTAATGTAGTGTGTAGATATTTATATCATTCCCCAATTTCAGTTAGTGATTTAGCTTTCTTTCTTTTGCTTTTGCCAAAGAATAGCTTCTGAACCTAGTGCTCCACAGAACACATCTTTGGTGACACTGGCAGTTTATATAATTTGTAAACTAAGTCAAAGACAAGAGCCAGCAAGAAAAATTGAACTCTGAGTATAGGTTATCTGCCCACTGAGTCTGCTTCCTAAGAATCTCCAAATCTGCATAGTAGATTCAAAAAAAATCCTTTGTAATGAAAAGTCCTAATTTATGGAATATTCCCTGGGAACAATTATATACAAGTTTTACATTCAAAATGGGTATCAAATCCTATTCTCATTTTCTTTTTGTTTGGTATTGTTACAACACAGCATCTAAACTGTCTCATCAGAGCTCATTAACATATGATCCAGCAATACGAAAAACACCTGAAACTATTCATTAAGTGATGTGGAATGATGACAATGATTGCAACCTTATAAGGTAAAATGTTACTTAGTGATTGCCAGGAAACCACAGGACTATGACTCTTCTACTCTAGTATATCCACCTCTGGGAAGAAGCTGCACAAGAATCTAACTAACTTTGGACCAAGGAAATACCATATAACTGAAGAATTGCCAGGACTAAAGCAGGAAAACCTGCCCATTTTCCCCAGTGGGGTCCAAATCGCTGTAAGTTTCCTGGAGATTTCTATATTTACCAGCTGCACACATGGAACAGCTCTCATTAGTAAGAGTAATAGAGTAAACCATATCTGAATTTATCTGTCCACTACAACTGGTTTATCAGACCCTAAATGAACACTGCTACTATATGCCAGGCAATGTGCTAGGCACCTACATTATCAGCTATTTCATTTGGCCACCAAGCTTGGGGGAAGAAGATAGAACATTTACAGAAGATATAGAAGCAAGATAAACACAATCAATGTGAACAGTAAAACTGGACTTACCTGGGCAAAGCATTCCATAGAACCAATCAAGAAAATCAGGTCCTTCACCAGGTCTGACACTCTCATTCGAAACTCCCCAAAGTCATCAGTCTCTTCAGGAACTCCCTCCTGAAATTCAAAACCATGTACCATCTGTTTAAAACGCACTGGAGCTGTCAATGCCCTGAGTAAAATCCATAGAGAAGAAAAGGCCACTCAGTAGTCAAATGCCAATGAACCAAAGTTCAAAATCACAAGGCTATGTTACCAAAATATAAGGTCTCCTCAAGTGCTAGGTATATTGACAACACAGTCTATCCACCACTTTCCTGTGAGAAACTTTTCAGTTTATGTATGTGACTATGTATGTCTATTTTATATTTTAATTACACATCTTGTTTGTTGTTTAAAAAATCATGGGGTGAGAAGTGACTGAAAAGAAACTAAAAGTTGCCTATCTAGAGGTCAGCTCTTTAATACTGAACAAATCTCCCCCAACCCCCAATTTTAAAACAACAAAAAACAAACATTATCACAACTTCACAAAGAAAATTCTAGCCTTTAAATCTTTCCTATCCCAATACACTTTCCAAATAAGAGTTACCAATTAATTTTTAGAGGTTAAAGATACTTTGAAAATCTTGGGGATGAACATCCCCAAGAAATACCTCTTAGAACCACTGAAAACTACTCATCGAGTTAAGCCTCTTCATTTTAGCATGAAGAAACTAAAATGGAGAAATAATGAGGAAATGATGGCTTTCCAGATGAAATAATGTATAAAATTCTAAAGTACTAGAATCTTTCAAGTGTAAAAAATATTTGCAGGGAAATGCCACCACAAAATTGGCACAGAACATAGAACCCAATGGCCAAAGCAGCTCATGTGGTTACAACTAGAAATCCTCAGTTTAGAAAAATTCAGAAACATGCATGTCAGATGACATTATAAGCAAGTAAATGTACTCCAGGGCCTAGACTAAAACTATCAGCATCCACCCCGAAGGTGGAACAGCTGAGGCAAATGTGCCAAGGCATTAAGAAAGGAGGCAGCAGAAGAGCTTTCCAATGAACTATTTCATGTGTCTAGTATATTTTCTTTTAAATTATCAAGTGATTATAAGCAATATAAATAAAATGTACACATATGTAGAGGAAAACATAATTCTCAACATTCTTACACAATTCGTTCACTTTTTTGTATTAGTTTTTATCTAACCTTTAAAATCACAGTATAGAGCTGGGCGTTGGTGGCTCACACCTTTAATCCCAGCATTCGGGAGGCGGAGGCAGGCGGGTCTCTGTGAGTTCGAGGCCAGCCTGGTCTACAGAGAGAGTGCCAGCATAGGCTCCAAAGCTACTCAGAGAAACCCTGTCTAGAGAAAAAAAACAAAAACAAAAAACAAAGAAACAAAAAAAAACCAGTGGAAACCATATGTGGTGTGTATACGTGTAATCCCAGCAAACAGGAAGCTGACATAAAAGAATTGAGAAATAAAAACAGGTCCCAAATAGGTATCACTACAGTGTTTCAAACACACCAATGATAATGCCAGGTGTGGTAGTGCACACCTGTAATCCCAGTGGTTAGAAGGCAGAGGCAGATGGATCTTGAGTTGGGGGCCAGTTTGGTATAAAAAGTTCTAGGCCATCCAGTACCACACAGTGGACCCTGTCTCAAAGCAAAGCAAAGCAAAGCAAAGCAAAGCAAAACAAAACAAAAATCAATCAAACCAAGGACATGGAAAGTAGCTCGGCATGAGCACCTGCAAAGACTGACTAAGGCACTAGGGTTGGTCCCTGGCACTACAAGAAAACAAAAAGGCCCAAATGAACACTTATCATACTACATACTATTGCAGAAGTTATCACTTTTAATTGCTGCATAGAGGTTCATCAAGTTGCTGAACATACATACACACAAAATGCTTTGTACAAGAAACTAGCTTTCTTCTATAACATCATCATTTACAGAACACTTCTATGTAAACGATTACAGGCTCAACAGGAACAATCTGCCTACCTAGGTCTAATTTTGATTATATTAGTAGTGACTTCTTCACTATAAGCTAAAGTGGAAAAAACTTGAAGATTTTTAGATCTATCACTTATTTTTGTTTGTTTGTTTTTAAAGTTAGAACCAAAAGGTGGAGAAGATTTAAAGTACAGAAGAGTACTTACATGGTCTGGCTCCAACTGGCAGTGTCGAGCCAAGGCATGAAGCAGTCTCTGAATGTATGCCTTGAAGATGCTGTGAATAACCTCATCATTGGTTTTGTACAAATGTTCTCCTAGTCGGTACCAAAAGTTAAAGGAAATTTCTACTACCTGTTAGGTAAGAAAGTTGACGTTTATTAGTGCAGGAAAATAACAGAGGAAAAAACAGTTTCATTATTACTTACCATAAAACAAAGATACATATTCCATAATGTATATACAGTTAGGAAGACACCTTTTTTTGTGGGACAGGTTTGTTATGTTACCTCCTAAATATCTTCTCAAATTAAATCTCTTGGATCTCTGGCTTTACATTATTTATAATTGAGAAAACTTTTCCTGAAGCACATCAGAAACAAAGACATGAAAGTCTCCTAGAGCAGTTTTTCTAAAATTTTGACATCAGAAGACTTCTTCCCAGGAGAGCTAACTGTAATTCCCTTAACATAAATGATTTTTAAACTCACTCTCCCCTGTTTTGAGGTAAGGGGGTTGATTCATACAGTCAAGGCTAGCTTCAAACTCACAAAGCAGCTTAGGATGCCTGAACTTCCTATTCTCCTGCCTCCACCTCCCAAGTGTGGGGATTCTAGGGATATGCCACCATGTCCAGCCCTCATCTGGCCATTTTCATGAACATGAAAGACGACAGAAATAGACTGGGATTTCAGTCACAGCTACCATTCCATACAATGCTATTTCCGAAGTGACTACTATTGCAAAGGGCTATACTGCTCTGCATTTTACCCAATCTAGAAATCCTCAGGAGGTCTGCAGACAAATAAATAGCATCTACTTGTGGTAAAAGACAAGGTGCTGAGGACACAGGAATTAAGAGCAAGCGCAAAAGAGGGGCCTTCTGTTGCTCCTGGCCATTAAGGATCCAAAGGAAAGCTGCTCAAAATAAAATGATGCCCAACCCAAGAGCACTTCTTTAATTCTTTTCTTTTAAAGTGAACATGATTTACAGATTTTTATTATTTTAATTATGTAAGGGAGAGAGAGAAATAAGTGCACACACGAATGTACGTGTGACACAGTTGTTGCTAGAAACTAAACTCAGGTCACTGAAGAGCAGTGTGTGCTCTTAACCACCGAGACATTTCTCTAGCCCTCTTTATTATTTAAGTGATATATAGGAGGTATAATTTCCCAAATAAATGAAGAACTTTCTAAAGACCTAAGAAAAATTTAAATTTCTTACTTATCTTTATATATATGTATAGGTGCTTGCCTTCGTGTGTATCTGTCCACCATTCGAGTGCAGTGTCCACAGAGGCCAGAAAATGGCGTTGGGTGAAACCTCGTCCCCAGGTCCCGTGAATGTCCACACTGGGCACCAGATGTGGAGGCACGGATTCATGGGACTAGGCTCAATATAGGTTAAATCTAATTTACTTCGGGGAGAAGCACTTACACAAGAAGCAGATGGTTGCTGCAGGTTCCTGATCTAAGGATCTGCACAGGCTGCTCCCTGTGACCCCCACCGAATGCAAAAGACAGCCATCTGCCAGGACCCCAGACCTAAACTCACTCTCAGTCACATCCGCACCTGTGACCATGCCCAATTGGGCGTGGTCAGCGCTACAGTTGCAGGCAGGGTGGATAACTCACTACAGACCCTTTGGGACTAGAGCTATATAGTTCTAGTAACTTAGGTACTCAGGAAAAGCAGCCAATTTTCTTAACCACTGAGCATCTCTCCAGCCCTAAAAATCCAAGAAATTTAAGTGAGTATAGTAGCACATGCCTACTAACACCTGGGAAATGGAGACAGGACCCTTATCAGGCCAGTCTGCCAGCCAGGGATATGCACCCAATCTAAAAACAAAGGACAAAAAACGAATGAAACAGCTGGCTGGGGTGCTGATTGGTGGCACCAACTTTCCTAACATGTGCAAGGCCCTGAGACTGACCCTAAGCACCTCAAAGGGAGTGAGTTGGGTAAGGGAGCATATAAAGTGTCTTAAAGAATATTATTTTTCATAAATACAGCATCCATGTAGTCCAGGCTAGCCTGGTGCTCATAACAGCCCATGTTAGCCTCAAACTCAGGATCCTTTGTCTCAGCCTCCAGGTGCTGGGATTACAGGCATTACAGGCATCACAGGCATGCGCCATCGCATCCAGCTTTAAGGTTTTCGTTTTTGATTAAATGAAATTCACTATGTAGACTAGCTGGCCTCAAACACATGGAGATCCTCTTGCCTCTGCTTTCTGAGTGCTGGAATTAAAGGCACAAGCAACCATGCATGGTTAAGAAAGAAATCTCTAAGTCTCACATCTTTCCTCTCAAGAAAAACTGATGCTATCAAGACATCTGGAGTTATCAGAACTGGTATATCCTAGAGTGTGGACTGAGAGTGCCAGAGGTCTGTATGTGTGGGAGGCTGGGGTGCTACTAGGAGGTAGCGGACCATTAGGAGGCTACCTACTGGACTTCGAAGGAGGGGGTCACTGGGAAACTTCTTAGAGAGAGTTTTGGGACCCAGACTCTCATTGTTGCCTCCGTTGCATGTGCAGCCAGTTGGAGGTAAACAGGCCTTCTCTGCCCTGCATTCCTCAAGGCCTCGGTCCAGTGGACAAAAACAAAAACATCCCAAACTGTGTGAGCTTGGAAAAAACAAACACATTTCTTCTCTAAGTTGATTATCTCTGGTACTCAGAAAGTGACTAACACTATGTGGGTTTTCATTGTTGTTTTAGCTGTAAAAGAAAGGATGCACAGTGGAAAGGTAATAGGTTTTCCTTCTGAAAACCTTGATAACCAGAAGAAAATAGAAAAGAATGCAAACAGAAACCCAAACGTAATTAAACGTAATTCTTAAAAATATCCCAAGTGTGCGCCACTGATGTCTCACTGGGTAAAGGTATTTGCTGTGCAAGGATGTTCAATCCCTGGAACCTCCATTAAAGTGTAAGGAGAGAACTGACTGTACAATACTGCCCTGTCTCACACTCACACCACACCAGAGCATGTGGACAGCACTCCCACCCCCATATACGAATAATGAAATTGAAAAAAAAATTCCAATCAGACCCAACTCCCAGATCATATTAATTAAACAAGACTGTAATTTCTCAAGCAGGAATAACAGTCTTAACACAGTATAGATACTACCTCGTACTGAGGATGGCCTGCACAAATAAGAAGCAGTTCCAAAGTTCGAAGGTCTCCCAGACCTTGGCCTGGAGTACAAACAATTTTTTCCAGGAAAGTTTCACATAGTTCTGTGAAGATACGGCAGTAATTCAGAACTCTGTAGAAGTGGAATGAGAATACCAAGTCAAGAATCTGGACTTTACATAAGCAGAGTCAAATGAACAAGTCTCTTCGCCTGAGTACCACTCAGTAAATACTCACTATGGGCAACATAACCTTTACTTTGGTTGCTCTCATCTATACAGATAAGCATACAAGGCAATTCATATTCTCTAGTACAAATTTTTGAATTCAAATTCCAAATTAGGGTGCTGGAGCAGTGGCTCAGTTGTTAAGAGCACTTGTTTGCTAGAGAGCCTGAGCTCCATTAACCTATGTTTCTCTGATGGGTGTATGCATGTATGAATGCAAGTGCTCATGGAATGAATACAGAAGAGAGCATTGGATTGCCTGGAGTTGGAGTTACAGGCAGTAGTGAGGGGCCAGACATGGATGTAAGAACCAAAGTCAGGTTATCTGCAGGAGCAGAACCCATTCTTAGCCATTGAGCCATCTCTACAGCACCTAAACTAGATTATTTTAAAGCTTACTCCTATTTCTTATAGTCTTCCCAGTACAATGAAGAACTGGTGGTAATCTTCTCTCCTGGATCCAAGTTGCTACTCCAGATGCAGGTATAGCACATTTACAAAGTCACACAGAATCAAAAACCAATGGATGAACTACAAAAAAGATTTGAGAAATTACCAGATTGTAGGTAACCCTGGGCTCCAGCCTTTAATTACTCACTTGTCTAAATCTTCACGTGCCACAGCCATATGATAGGCAGTCTCCAATGTCAAGACCCCCTGAAAAAGCTGCATGGCCAATGGCAAGTTAGTCTCCACATTTTCAATGGCATAGAGAGCAGAGCACACACAGTCTGAAGCAGCTTCATGTAGATTAGATGAAGTTTTATCCTGTTGCTGAAAGACAGAAGGAAGACAGAAGCTTAAATCAGAATCATTGTAGTCCAAGGAAAACAATTACAACCTTCCTCTGAAAATTGTTTTGTTTGTTTTATGAGACAGGGTGTCATGTGGTCCACATTGGTCTGAACGTCACTATGTAGCCTCTAGAATTACAGAAATGCATACCAATGTACCCTCTATCTACCTGGCTGGGTTTTGTTTTCATTTTTGGATGGGGGGACGATGACAACACGGTCTCACTGTGTAACCCTGGCTGGTATGGAACTCACTATATAGAGCAAGCTGGCCTCAAACTCACATAGACCCAAAGTATTGCGATGAAAGGTGTTATACCAACACACTAGGTTTCTTCTGTTTTTAAAAAACTGACAGTAATTTTGTAGCCCAAGCTTTATTGGAAACACAGCATTCTGTCTCTCTCAGCCTCCAGAGTACTGGGATCGCAGGTGAGAGTCATGCCTGACAGAGTTACAAGATTATCCCCATGTTTCTGTTGATACTATTTCTTCCATGTTTCTGATGACATTGAACAGATCTTGAGATCCAGTCTCTTTTTAAGTACTACTTAAAATGAAAGAGCTCAACAAAGCCAAAAGGTCCATTACATACCAAAGTGAGACCTTAGAATACCAAAGTTAAGCAGAGGTTCTTAAAACTTCAGGGGTGAAGAAGCAAGATAACACAGAAATGGCAAATTCTGTCAATTTCTCATTCACAATAGTGCATGCTAGTATATAAGAACACAGCCTGAAACTACACCTACCCAATGTATCAATCAAAAATAAAAATAGTATTATTTTTTGCTAGCTATCATAGAGTACACTTATAATTCAAGTACTTAGGGAGAATGAGGCAAGAGGATTACTACAAAATTCAAGATCAACATGGGATAGAGTGAGTTCCAAGCTAGTTTTGACTGTAAGTAAGACCCTGGCTTTAACAAACATATTATGTACTCACTCATATGCGGACCTGCTTTATGATACATAGTAGTGACCGTGCGTTATCAGAGCTGTTTTTAATGATGTTGCTCAAAATGGTTTCCTTCCAGATGATGATTGAGAAGCTAATTTGAAAAAAAATGGTGCCAGGTACCACAAGAGTAACAGAACTGTGCTGTTTTCTGGGATTTTTTTTTTTTTTACATTTTTTTTTGTTGTTGTTGTTGTTTTTTTTAATGGAATATGCTGGAGGTCTCTACAATTTTATTCAAATGACTGCAGAACCTGGAAAAGCTGTTGCTGCTATTGATGCATAGCATACTGCTATTATTGGTGTATATATATATATGTATATGTATATATATATATATTTTTTTTGAATTTTTGGAAACTTTAGTTGTGCTGTCAACTTTGGAAAAAAGTATCCCAGTTTACCATGTTGAGTTGGCATAGTACAGAAATTAACATCCATATTGGTCTAGAAATTTTGAACTTAATTTTTTTCATTTGTACAGGGGTAACGCACTGTATTAAATATGTAAGGTGGGTTATCTATGTGGGTTTGATTACAAAAACTAATAAAGTATTCTCAAAAAAATAAATAAATAAAAAAGACCCTGACTTAAAAAAAAAAGTTCTGGAGCTGGTAAATGGCTCTATAGGTAAGGGCACTTGCCAAGCCTAGTGACTTGAGTTTGGTCCCTGAGAACCACAAAATGGAAAGAATAACTCCTCTGTAAGTTGTCCCCTGACATTTACACATATATAGTAAATAATTATCTTAAATGTAATTTTAAAAGTTGTGGTGCCTTTAATTCTAGCACTTGGGAATGGAGGCAAAAGATCAGAAGTTCATCCTTGGCTACACAGTGAGTTCAAAGATAGACCGTCTTGAAACACAACAATATTTCTTAGACATTCAAAACCTCTATTTATTCTCTTTGTACATCTTTGGAATTACTTAAGGAAGTTCAAAAACTAAGCAATCAACTCAAAAAGGGAAATTTAAGCATCATAACTGGGGAACAAATCTAAAAAGCAACTTATAAAAAAGAATAAGAACTTAACAGAGGGCCCAAGGTGGAGCCAACATGGCAGCACAGCTGCAATGTCAGCAGCCAGCAGTGAGAGCAAAAGGCTCTTCAATTCGAAGATAACCGGGGCCACACTGACAGCTATCTATCAGCCAGCCTGCTACTTAGTGGAGACCGTCCCAAAACAGTAACAAAAGTACAAAGACGGAAGCGGGATACAGTTAAGAGTGTCTGTAAATTTAGTGAAGCCATCACTGTTAAGTCCTTCTCTAATAACAATGATAACACACTTAAAATAAATTTATTGAGGATAAGAGCTACTTAAGTTAGGAGAGCTAACAGATACAAATCATCCCATTGGGTTCTTGCCTCCTTTTAAAGTTAGTTATTTTGGTTTTTCAAGACAGGGTTTCTCTGTAACAGTACTTACTGGCTATCCTGAAATTGGCTCTGTAGACCAGGTGGACCACAAATTCACAGAGATTCACCTGCCTCTGCCTCTCAAGAGCTGGGATTAAAGGTGTGTGCCAACAATGCCCAGCTTTTTTCCCCCACCCTTGCTTTTTAAAAGCAGCAATACTAGAGACATTTTATTAGGAAAAGGAGGCAAGGCAGGCAGATGGCTTAGGGAGTGGAAGTGTCTGCCACACAAGCCTGAGAACCCGAGTTCAGATCTCCCGGAAACTGTCTAAGAGCACTCCTATGGCAGGATGGGAGTCAGACACAGGAGAACCCCAGGACCCTTTCAGGCCAGCTATCCTGGAGAATGCAATGCAGCACTGAACACTGAAGAGATGGTGCCTCAAAAACCAGATGGAAGGATCTATACAGAGGGCTCCAACATCCACATGGGTGCTAGGGCATATGCATGCCTTCATATAGAAAGCACACATATACACACAATACACAGATGAAGAAAATTCCAATGCTTTCAAAAAGAAGTATACAGGTCTGGGATGAATATTACAAGCTCCATGGCGTCCACGCCCGCAGACTGAGACTCTGGCGCTATGGGTCATTTGAACAGCAGCACACGCTCTCTTCTGCACATGCTCCATTACATGCCAGCCTCAATGGGCTTTTTCCCTTCCCTAAGATAGGGTGTCATTTAGTGCAGGTTTGCTTCAAGTTTGCTATTCAGCTAAAGTGACTTTGCTTTCTAATCCTTCTGCCTTTACCTCTCATGTACTGAGATTACAGGCATGTGCCGTCAAACTCAACTCCTTCTTATGTTATTCTCTCAAAACAAACACTGAGATGTCCCAGAAAGTTGGTTATTAAATGGCAATGGCAGTTATACTCTTACTTACCAAAACCTCAAAAAGAAGCGCTAATAACTTATTATTAGCCATGAAGTTACTGTCCAAAACTCCCAAGTTAAACCAGCTTCCCAAACAGCGGAAGACCTTCATAAGCATCTTCTCATCAGTTCCTGCTTTTTCTACACATGTCATCTAAATAGAAAATAGAGTTTAAAAGATCAACCTTTACACTTTAGTCACTATTACATAGCGTATAACGATAGTAGCAACAAGCTGCTGTCAGAAGATTTTCTAAGTGCCACTGTTCTTAGTCCTATTACCACACAATTCCTACTAAAATGCTACAGTATGTATTATCTTCTCTTTTTAATGGGGAAACTGAGGTACAGAGAGACTAAAGATCCCAAAAGAGACATTTAAAAATAACTAAGGTTCTTAGTTCCTGCTTATGCATTAAGTCCATTGGCACTCACAAAATAGAGATAACACTCTCACAGCAATACAAAGAAGCTCAAGTACAGAGTTTTAAAGTATTTTGGATTATTATAAAAGTTTTATATAAATGCCAAAGCAGTAAGTATCACTGCCACATTGGAAAAGAAAGCTGCTTCATACCATTGCAACAAGGTCACAAAATAACCCCACCATGGTTTCTGCCCTTAGTCAACAAATGAATATTTATTTGGTAAATTCAAACTTACCAATAAAGATACTACTGTACTAGAATAGAAGGCTAAGTCTTCTATAATTTCTGTGCGCCTGTTGGCTCCAATTCTCAAAGAACGACTGTGTACTTCTTCAGGTAACACTGTAAGGATCTCCAGCAAGAAAGGCAAAGAAGTAACATCATTGCTATATCTGGAAAATAAAAGAGGAAAGATGTATCACAAGGCACTGAAAGCCAGCAAATACATAATCACAATGCCACCCGTCAGAATAGCCCACAACAAAAGCAGCATTCCCAATATTAAGAGGAAAAGAGCTGGGAGGTGGTGGTGGTGCAGGGCTGTGTGTAGCCAGGGCTACACAGAGAAACCCTGACTCAATAAATAAATAAATAATCATTTTTTTTTTTTTTCCCTTTAAGACAGGGTTTCTCTGTGTAGACTTGGCTATCCTGGAACTCTGCAGACCAATAAAATCTTTGTTTTGTTAAGACAAGGTTTCATGCATTCCATGCTGGCCTCTAACTCGTTATATGGCTGAGTAAAAATAGGAAGGCAGGAAAGAATGGAGGGAAGATAGACATGGAGGTAGACAGAAAGTTAGTTTTGTTTTTGTTTTTTTTTTAAGATTTATATTTTGCTATACGTGGTGGTGCATGCCTTTAGTCCCAGCACTCTGCAGGAAGCAGAGGCAGGGTGATCTCTGTGAATTCAATGTTAGCCTGGTCTACAAATCAAGTTCTAGGACACCCAAAGCTGTTACACAGAGAAACCCTGTCTCAAAAAACAAAAACAAACAAAAGTGCACACAGAAGTCATAGGTGTCAGATACCCCTGGAGCTGGAGCTACAAGCAGTTGTAAGTTGCCTGACTCAGTGTTGAGAACTAAACTCAGGTCCTCAGGAAGAGCAGTAGGTGCTCTTAACCATCTAGCCGCCTCTCTAGCCCTCAATTTTAGTTCATTTTAAAATATTACACGCATGAGCGCTCACAAACACATGTGATCAAATATCTTGCTAACTTGGCTAAGTTCTGTATTATCATTAGCCTCCAGTTTCCAACACCAATATTTTCCTGACTTTGCTCTGGCCAAGCAATCATGACTCAATTTAGAACATAACCAGCAGTTTCATGAGTCCTATGTCATGTGATTCATGAGTTTATACTATAAAGAATAAGATGATTATTGCACATGTTTATTTAGAGATAATAAAGCCTTGACAGGCCTGGAACTCAATATGCAGAGAAGGCTAACTTGCCCGCCTGTCTCCTGATTGCAGTGTGTAAAGGTGCTTGTCACCAAGTCTGATGATCTGAGCTCAACATCCAGAACTCACATGGTGGAGAAAACCAAGTCCTTCAAGTTGTCCTCTCAACTTAACATGAGTGATGTGGCATGCACACCCACAATAAACGGTGGATTAATGGCAGTCCAAATGATAATACACTGTTGATACAAATGACAAATTACTTACTTTTCTACCAACGTTTGTACACATCCCTTCCAAGAAGGCATCTGTAGGGCAAGGTCTGCTATTGCTAAAGCCAGCTGAATGGGAAGACAGATTAAATAAATGAACAGACCAGATAAACAGAAGCCATCAATGCTAACAGCAGAGACCATATTTCTTTCAAACATGGCAGTGAAGACGCATCCCCTCTCTTTCTTCCCCATGAAAGTCTGTCTACCTATCCATTCATCTAGTTAGCCACAAACTGCTTGGATTCAAGATCATCCTTAAAAATTAAAGACAAAACCAAAAAAAATTTAAGAAAACAAACGATAGATAGAATATACTTTTTTCATTGCTGTTTGTGTGACAGTATTTCATCTAGCTCAGACTGGCGTCAAACCCACTATTTAGCAGAAGCTGATCTTGAACTCCTGATTCTCATTTCTCCACTTCCCAAGTGCTGCAATTATAAGTTTAAACCACTATACTCAACTTAAAAACATCAAGATATATCAAGATATGTTATAAACATAGATACAGATTTCCTTAGCATATATTAATACTTACCTTTTTTTTTTTTTTTTTTAATAACCCAAGACAGGTTTTCTCTGTGTAACAGCCCTGGCTGTCCTGGAACTGTCTTTGTAGAAGACCAGGTTGACCTCAAACTCAGAGATTCACCTGCCTCTTCTTCCCAAGTGCTGGGATTACAGGTGTGTGCCACTACTACCTGGCCAGCACTTACTTATATTTGGCAATACCACAGGACTTCATGGACAGATAAATTATAGTTTGCCAAAAGACTAAAGCTACGGACAAAATCAGAGCTGTGGTTCTGTCCTCAAGTAATGAATTGGCAATTCCCTTCTCTTTCCATTTCTTTTGTTTTTTGTTTTTGTTTTTGAGACAGGGTTTCTCTGGCTTTGGAGGCTGTCCTGGAACTAGTTCTTATAGTCCAGGCTGGTCTGGGGACTCACAAAGATCAGAGATCCGCCTGCCTCTGCCTCCTGAGTGCTGGGATTAAAGGCGTGCACCACCACCACCCAGTTCCATTTCTCTTTTTGAAGTCTCATCTAAAAGCCTCCTCTTCAAGAGCACTTCTATGTTAGGCAAAGAACACATATACATACTTTTCTTTCTAATGTATTCCCTGGCTAAAGGGGAAAGCCAAAATGTTCATTGTTTCATTTATAAGACTTTACTGCCAATCCTTCCCCCAAAAAAGATTTTTTTTTAAATAACTAAAAAAAAAAAAAAAAAAAGAAAGAAAAGAAAAAAAGAAAAAGAAAAAAGAAAAAAAAAATTGCCAGGCTTGGTGGCGCACGCCTTTAATCCCAGCACTCGGCACTCGAGAGGCTGAAGCAGGCAGATCTCTGTGAGTTCCAGGCCAGCCTGGTCTCCAAAGCTACACAGAGAAATCCTGTCTCGAAAAACCAAAAAAGTGCCTCTAACTCAGAATATTACAGATTTTTTAATCATCTGCAATTTTAACAGCAGGGAGCACATGCTAGAGGAAATATACACTCACCCCCCATTGCAAATATTTAATGTTTGAACCCTAATAAACTCAAAGATTAATATACAAAAGATTCAATTTTTTTCAGCTACAGTTGTGAAAATATAGCAATAAAGTTAACATTAACTTATCACAGCCTATCAATGATAACCAAAATGAATTATGATGTATCCAAATGACCTTACAAATTTCCTTAGTGAGAAAAGGATTACCTGTGTTACAATGACAGGTGACAAGTCTTTCAAGTTTTGAATGTGAGTTAGCAATGAGTCCCTTAAAGAAGCATGAGAGTCTGTGGGGAGCTCATAAAATGAGGTCTGAATCTTCATTTTCATGGTCTGCGCAGCAAAATAGCATGATTCCACATCCTGTCGGATCTGTAACAATTGATCAGAAATCTCCCAGGCATGAACCTGAAAGTAAATCAAAGATATCTTAAAATATATTATTTTTATAAGTAATTTTAAAGTCATATAATTTCAACAGATATAGTAAGGCTAAATGTAATGGAATAAAGATTTGACAAATTAACTTCAGTCTGTAGAGCCTATTCAACAAAACTATTCCCTAAGACTTTGTGATTTATTCTAGTATGACCTAATCAACTGAATCAAAAGACAAAATCTGGAAGATAAGGATAATCAATTCTATATATCAGTTATAAAGAAAAATGTCCCAGAAATTTCTATTACACTACAACATTATTATAAGGCTTCTAACCCCATGTTTAAGTTGAATGTTTCTTTTCTTATTTAAGTGTTTTGTTCACTCTGAGACTTGAATCTGGAAACTTTTTAATATATCTACAAATAAAAAAATATATTCCATATTGGTCTTCTTGACCTATTTTTTAAGCTTTAATACCTCATAAAACAACAGGAAACATATCTTGGTCCAAGTGAAATTTTCACATCATTTATTTCCTGATATGCTGAGAGTGTGACAATGCTACAAAATCATTTTCAAAAGAAAAATAAACTTGGCTATAGAAATAATAAAAAGAACAAAACAAACAAATATCACTAACAGCTAGTCATAAAAAGAGGGAGTCCTATTTAAAGAGAACTCTGGGAGAAAAAAGCATGCAGTATATAGTAGATAACTGACTAATGACTGACAAATTCTAATCCAATTATGCAAACTGCCCCTTCATAACAGACCAGCAATAATACAATGAAAAAAAAAAAAAGGAATCACTTTCAATTTTGAAACAGTGGGGTTTTTTTTGTGTTTTGTTTTGTTTTTTGAGGCAGACACTTATATCCAAAGTTATGCAGTGGAGGATAACTGATCCTCCTGTCTCTGGCTGCTGACACTTGGATTTACAGGGATGCAACTCCTGCAATTAACTGTAGTTAACAGTTCTAGTAGTGCTGGAGATTGAACCAGGCCTTGTGCACGCTAGGCAAGCACTCTACCAAATGAACATCTCCAGAACCATATAAATTTTTCAACAATTTCTTCTTTTGTTCTCCCCCCCTTCTCTTCCCCCTGGAACTCATTATCTTTCTCCTTCAGTGCTGAGACCATCGGCATGTGCCCAGCCCCAACCCTCAAACTCACAACTTCTTAAACTGTGCATCAAGTAAGTGAACATGAAGGTCACAAGGAAAAGAAATTGACAACAGTAAAAGGTTTCTGAACATACGGTGACCAAAAAATTAATTTAAAACTAAATAACTGGTGAGTTCATGGTGTTTCAAGGAGTATTTAGGTATGTTGAAGAGGACAACTCACCGAAGCCTTTGTTCTGAGCACACAGCACTAAGTGCACCTTCCTGCGGCCAAGTGCCAATGAGTGCTGCCTAAAACACCTCACCAAGACTTCACATTACTCTGGTATGGATTGTGTTTTTACTATACATACGAATTTTTCTGCTCTTATAGAAACATTTGAGATTAATTAAAGAAAACAAAGACAATTCTTTTCAAAGTATTTTCCCACCATGTATTATAGCTTTGAACAGTACTGTGTCACAATGTTTAATTTTTAAAAACTGCTGGTTGAGTTGCTGAGGAGTTAAATTTTAAAAGACATTAAATTAATTTTAGCTTGGGATTAGGACAGAATGTCCAACAACTTTTGAAATGTCCCTAAACATCTGCCACTTTATATATACTTAACTGAAGAAAGATTTCAGTGTTAGGAATCAAAATGCTGATCAGTTATGAAAATTACTGAAGGTGCTCTATTTCTTGCAGTATCAAATGAGCAGCTAAGTTTCTTTTTTTAACATTTACTTATGTGTGTATGTGCAGGCATGCACACACACACACAGACACAGACACACACACACACACACTTTCTTCTATATGAAATGGCCAGACAGAAAATCATTGCCTATGACATTTAACACTATGTTATGTGTAGTCAAACTCAAATGATTGAGTAATGGATTTGTAAGGATTTTTCTTTCCCATAATTTAATCAGAAGCAATACACTGTCAGTGAAAACTCAATGACACAGAAGAACTTTGGAGATTGCCTGCTATCCATATCTTCCATTAGAGGATTAAGTGGTAGGTTTCTTCTCTAATACTGTGGTAAATACTATCCTTGCTATTCAATACAAGTTTAAAAAAGGGAAAATTTTCTCCCTTTTAGCAATTGAGTTTTTTTTTTTTTAATGAAATACTTCAGAATAAAATGGATTGCAATATGCTGAAAATATTTATAAAGAAAATGTTATAAAGACTTTATATCTGGTCAAACTAAATTCCATCATAAAAGCTACAAATTGTTACATGCAAGAATTCAGAGATACTCCCCTGGGCCCTTCCTAAACAATATTTTGTTTTGTTTTGTTTTTGATTTTTCAAGACAGGCTTTCTCTGTGTAACAGTCTTAGCTGTCCTGGAACTGGTTTTATAGACCAGGCTGGCCTTGAACTCACAGAGATCAGCCTGCCTCTACCTCCCAATAACTGGGATTAAAGGCATGCGCTGCCACCACCACTCAGTTCCTAAACAGTATTTTAAAAAACAAAATAGAAACAAACTTCAGAATCAGGGAGAAAGCTCAATGGGTAGAAGCATTTACACCACAAATCTGATGGCCTGAGTTTGGATCAAATAAATTCCAGACAGTCATGCATGTGTCTATAATCTTGTACTACCGCTGCAAGATGGGAGATGGAACCAGGAGAATCCCCTGGAATCTCTAAGGCCAAATATCCTATAGTACACAGCATAGTGGCAAAGTTAGAGAGGCCCTACTTCAAACAAGTTACAAGGTGGGGACCCACACCAGAGCCTCTTCTCTCATCTACACAAGTGCCACGGCAGGTATAATTAAGCCCTCACATGTAAACACACACACACACACAAAAACAAAAACAAAAACAAAAACAAAAACAAAAACAAAAAACATTTTCTTTTAAAATGAGCTGAGCAGGCAAGACAGTTTACTGTTTACTGCTGTCAAGCCTGACCATCAGAGTTCAATGCCCAGGATCCACAATTATAGAGAACTATTCCCACAGGCTTTCCTGACTTTCAAATGGTAGTATGACCCACACTTACACCCATGCACATACATGCAAATCAATTAACTAACTTTAAAAAACCAAGCTTCAGATAACCAAATAATTAGAGAGTGAGGCTCCAACATTGGTGAGTGGTCAAGAGTAAATGGAGATTCAAAGGAAGAAAAGTGGTATGTAATATTCACATTCTGACAGTCTACAATCTAGCCATCCAAGAATGAGGAAGAAAGTATAGTGCATACAAAAATAAACTTAACTGGGAGTGTGGGGCTGAGGGTGCATATCAGAGATGGCACCCATACATTTCCTGTGCAAGGGCTTGGATTTGCTCCTCAACCCAGTAAATAAGATAATAACCATAACTGTCCTCATATGTGCACTAACAGTAGTAGTATTGGTGTGCTATTAGTCTAAGGCTATTAAAAGTTAACATGGGATAAAGCACCTGAAAATGGACTATTTTAATTCACTACCCTCTATGTCTTGTCAATACAAAATTTAGAACAGAAGAAAATACAGCTGTAATACAGAACTTCAGATAAAAACCAGGAGTGTGGCTCAGTGGTGAGTATTACAATCCCCAGCACCCTCCTGCCAACAAACAAAAGAGGGAAAAAGAAATAGAGGAGCTAGGGAGATGGCACTTTCAGTAAAGTGCAAGCATGAGGACTTGAGTTCTATTCCCAGTATCAAGTTCAAAGCTGGCTGTGATGGGTACATAAGGAAGGAGAAAAGGATCCTTTCATAGAAGCACTCTAGTAACTAAAGTTCTTAAATGCACAGTTAATATAGACCATTATACCAAAACAATGGATTTAGCACTGACTGGCAACAAAGTACATTATCAAAAATGAATGGGAAATGCCAGGTGGTACTTGCACAAGCCTTTAATACCAGGATTCAGGAGGCAGAAGCAGGTAGATCTCTGTGAGTTCAAGGCCAGCCTGGTCTATAGAGTGAGTTCCAGGACAGCCAGGGCTACACAGAGAAACCCTGTCTTGAAAAAACAAATAGGGGGCTGGAGAGATGGCTCAGCGGTTAAGAGCACTGACTGTTCTTCCAGAGGTCCTGAGTTCAATTCCTGGCAACCACATGATGACTCACAACCACCCTGAATGCGATCTGGTGCCCTCTGCTGGCCTGCAGGCAGAAGACTGTATACATAATAAATAAAATCTTTAAAAAAGAAAAAAAGAAAAAACAAACAAAAATGAATGCGGAAAAGAGAGCTGTAATTCGTTGCTATTTCTAGATTCAAGATCAAATCTATTTTTTCCCTCTCCTTTAATATGGTCTAAGCCGTAAGTAGTTTGTGTAACTGACAGAATACAGTACAACTAATGTGGGACTTCAAAAGTTAGGTCAGGGTCAACTTTAGAATCTCTGCCACATGGGAATTCTTGACTACTCTCCTAGTGGGGAAACTCACAAAGGCCCTGAGACTACATGGAGAACAAGAGGCCCTGGCTAAGTCTACTGGTGTCTTATACTATGTCTGAAAACTTCCAAACTAGCCTAATCACTAAATGGATATCTCAGTGAGCATGATCATAAGCCAATGAGCCCTGCATAAACTAGCCTTTGTTTAAGATAATGTGCTTCACAGCAGTAGGTAAACAGAACAGATAACCAGACATTATGTGCCTCCAGATGAACTAGAAGACCAAATGAAAAACAGATCAAATTTGTATCTCATTAAGCCTTGGGTTCCAGCTGCCAATTTGCAAGAGAAAACAGTTGTTCCTCTGTATTCTTGGATTGATTGGGCCAAGATCTCTAGATTTCTTTTATAAAATGACACACATTTGCATATAACCACACATCTTCCAATACATTAACCTTAGTTTTCTTGTTTTTAGAATGAGTTTTGCTATGTTGCCCAGGCTGGTCTGGATTTCCTAACACTCCTACTTAGCCTCTTGAATGCTTCCCATATACTTTAAATTGTGGCTAAATTTAAAGAGTTCTGTACAGGGAAACTGGGAGTGTAGTCTAGTGGTACTTGCCTGGCAAGCACAAGGCCCTAAATTTGGGCCCCAGGTCCCAAAACAAACAACAAAAAGCAAAAACCTAGAGGCAGGTGGATTTCTGTAAGTCCAAGGCAAGCCTGATCTACAGAATGAGTACTAGGACAGCCAGGGGCTACACAGGTAAACCCTGTCTCAACCCTGCCCTCCCGACCCCCCAAAAAACAATGGTGCAATGCCATGCCATACTTAATCTTATGTCAGAAAACTCAACTGTACCACTCTTTTATAGATGTTTCCTTTTTATTATGTTTGTTTTTGTTTGCCTTTTTTCCCCTATCTTTGTCAAATGCTTTGAGTATAGGCATCTGGAACACTGTAAAACATATATTATCTGTAGATTAAACAAGGAACAAGCCACATAGTCTTCATTATCAAATGTGTCAGGCTTGGTGGAATTACTGAAGTATCATGAGAGTAATATGGTTCTTGAAAAGCTTCTACCATTTGGAGTAGGACCTTAACCATGTGAAAACAAGGATAGTAACTCAATTTCATTGAAGGTACGAAGGATTTTATAATTTTAAAACAAAATAATTTGTTTGTAGAAGATTCCCATTCCCAACTTTGTCCATTTCAATTTCAGAAACCTTAATTCAAAAAAATAAAAAAAATCCTGCTGGGTGGTGGTGGCACACGTCTTTAGTCCCAGCACTCGGGAGGCAGAGTCAGATGGATCTATGTGAATTTGAGGACAGTCCGATCTACAGAGCGAGTTCCAGGACAGGCTCCAAAGCTACACAGAGAAAGGATGCCTCAAAAAAGCAAAATAAATAAATAAACATAAAAGGGAACCTCCTAGAAGGAGATTGGGGGATGGGGAGCAAGAAATCCAACACCTTGGTTGGTGGCAGCTCGTGAAGGAGCAAGGCCAACTGTCTTCTGGATGGTCTGTCTGTCAAATCGACAGCACACAGAATACACAGGAAGATGAAAGAGCCATCTGTGATATCTCCCAGCAGTTTTGATGAAACAATCCTTAGATGTAAGAAAGTGGAGTGAAGGGGAACTTTGCGACCACTCTACCATCATCAAATAGGGAGTTGAACATTCCCATTAAGGCAGCAAAACAAAAGCCAATCCAAAAAAAAAAAAAAAAAAAAATGGCTTTCATTCCCACCACTAACGGATCTATATTGTTGTTCTTTAGTTCCTCTTCTTGTCTCTCTCCCTCTCTCTTTCCCTCTGTTAATTTCCTTCTTTTCTAATATCTTATTTTGTTTTTCCACTTCTGCCTTCAATCTCTTGTATTTGTCTGTCCTGTGAGCCAGAATGCACATGGAGGTAAAGACAATGAGCAGTTCGCCTGCAAACATGGCGTTCATTCACTGGTCTATTCCTGCACTCCCACCCATCAAGAAGGAAGCACTCAAGAGACAGATGGGGGACACTCACAAACTTCCTTTTTTAATAGTCTTTGTATGTCATTATTTCTGCCATAATGAATCCCTTTCCAAACCCTGTGCAAATCTTTCTGCAGCCTGAGGAGCCTTCATGGCTTTCCTAATGGTCCCATGCACACATTGCATCTGGGCCTGCAGTAAAAAGTATTCTAGTTAGCGTGCTGCAAACCCAACCTTAATGATCTTTGGCAAAGCACTTTGTGTCCTGCTTGCTTTCCTGCTTCCAGCTACTTGTGCTTCTCCGCAGCACTCAGTTTTTGCAACTTGAGTTCCCAGGCTCCACTAAAAGGAATGACCATGGCAACTGGGTCATGCTTGTCTTTAGCGCTTTACCCTTTATCAATCATCTGTTTTTCTTTTCAATATAGTCTTTTTCATAAAAATTTACCAGGTGGACCATTGGTTTTGAAGTAAAAAATAAATGTTTATTCAATACTTCAATCTCTCTGTCATTCCAAACATTCTCTGTGTAGCCTTGGCTCGCATCAGACTCAAGAGCTGTGCCTGCCACTGTCTCCAAGTGCCAGGATTAGAGTTGTGTGCCACCACTGCCTCTTGACCTCCTCTACAGCAACCTTCCCTGCTTATCTCTAACAGGCCCAACCATTTCCCATCTTCCAGCAGAAGCCCTTCTGCGCCTCAAGTGGGACACACACTTCCTTCAACATGCATGGTATCATTATCTTCAAAAGCGTGTTGGATAAATCCCATTACAGGCTCTAACAGGAGATAAGGCATCCACCAAGCCCTGCCCATTGTGAGCTCCTTTCACAAGGCCAGCAATATCCACTACATTTAGGAAAGCAGGAATCTTTGTTTGCTGGTTTATGATACTGGCAAAGTGGAACCTTTCATCTGGCACAGGAACTCTACTCTCACGGGGTAGATGGCACAGAATGGGAAGTTTTCTGCTGAAGCCTGACTATTGGTTAACATATTGCAAAAGGTAGACTTCCCAACATTTGGCAATCCAACAATACCCACTTTCAGTAAGGTTCCAAATCTTCCAATGATTGGGGGTGGTTTAATTCCATCTCCTCTCTATTTTGGGGCATCATGCTGAGGGTGGACAACTTGCCTGGGGTCCCGGCATACAGACTGATGTCACTGGCAGCCGGAGGTAGCAAGGAAGGTGGGCTGGTTTTTTGCTGTTTTGAGCTAAAGACTCACTCTGTAGCCCAAGCTACAAATAAAAATAAACAAAAATGAAGAGAACTAAAACAAAACAAAAAATAAATTGCCTTGAGCAAACTGGATAACTTGTGAACAGGAATGCAAATTGGCAAACATAAAAGGCAAAGAGATTTATTTTTCCAGAACCTGTAATAATGGAAGTTGTTTTGTTGTTTGTTTTTAATATGCTTTGGATAGGTGGTACATGCCTATAATACTAGTGCTTGAGTGACTGAGGCAAGAGAATGGAACATTCAAGATGGCCTGACAACTTAGTAAGACCTTGTATCAAAACAAAATTTAAAAAAGAGGAACGATAAATGACCTGAGATCATTTTCCAGAATCCACATCAAGACAGAGAACTGACCTTACACAGTTGTCATCTGGCTTCCATACATGTACTGTGATACACACCTGAATTCACATTCTATGCTCGCACGAATAATAACTAAATTTAAAGAAAAGATAAAGAGAGAGATCAAGACAGCCCCAGTCTTACTATCCAGGAAACACAGGAGCTTTCCTACATTCTGTAAACTGAGAGGCTGAAGAACTTTAGGCAAGTCAAAAGATGGAGAAACTGAATTAAGAAAACTAAGATTTGAAACTCAAATTCAAATGCAGCAAGGGAGAAATGGCTCTGAGAGTCAGCCTTGGCCCTCCACGTGAAAATTTACACTCGCTCACACACACCACACAAACACACACACTGGCTCATACCCTCCAACACTGAAAACATAGAATTAGAACTCAGAAACATCCAAGAAGAGATATCCTGATAAAAAGTCTAAATATTCAGTGAACCCAGTAAAGATCAAGAAATAGGGAACACAGTTGGGTAGTTGTGCACAACTTTAATCCCTGCAGTCAGGAAGAAGAGGTAGGTATATCTCCGTGAGTTCAGTTCCAGAACAGCCAGGGCTGTTATACAGAGAAACGCCGTCTCAAAACACAAAAACAACAAAGTAATATGGAATAATAGCATGGTGGCTCAATGCGGTAAAAGTGCTTGCCACTCACACAAGCCTGATGACTTCAGTTCAGTCCCCAGAACCCATGATGGAGAACTGACTCCCAAAGGTGGTGTGTACATACATACATACATACATACATACATACATACATACATACATCACACACACACACACAGAGAGAGAGAGAGAGAGAGAGAGAGAGAGAGAGAGAGAGAGAAAGAGAGAGAGGAAAAATGGCCCAGCAGTAAAGAGCATCAGCTGCTCGTGCACAGGATCTGGATTCAGTACCCAGCACCAACATTGCAGCTCCCACCATCTGTGACTCCAGTTCCAGGAGATTTGATTTTCAGGCCTCTGGGTATCAGGCACACACATGACATACATATATACATGCAAGAGAAACAAACACCTAAAATAAAAACAAATCAATCTCTTATTTTAAAAAATAATTTTTTAAAGATGTCTTAATGAGCCGGGCAGTAATGGCACACGCCTTTAATCCTAGCACTCCAGAGGCACTCAGGAGTATCTCTATGAGTCCCAGGCCAGCCTGGTCTACAAAGCAGATGCCAGGACAACCAGTAGTACTATACAGAGTAAATCCTATCTCAAAACACACACACACCAAAAACAAACAAACAAACAAACAAATAAAAATAAAGTCTTGGTGAATTTAAAAAGACTGACATCACACAAAGGCTCATGACTGCAATCCCAATCCCAGCAATGGATGGAGAGGCTGACACAGAGGACTGTTGCAAGTTTAAGTCCAGACAATGCAAGATAGCAAAGCCTTCATTTGCTGGTTTAAAAAAAAAAAAAAAACAAACTTAAGATCAGGAGCAAATCTCTATTCAGTAGTACTACAAATCCTGGTCAGCACAATTAAGCAAGAAAAAGAAATAAAAGCCATCCAAATTGGAAGAGTAAAATGACCTTACATTAGAAAACCCTCAAAGTTCTTCATGTGCATGGACAAAGAGTAGACTTAGCTGGGGATTTAGCTCAGGTGGTAGAGTGTTTGCCTAGCACATGAAAACCTGAATGTGGTCCTCAATGCTTGGTAAAATATGTATGGTAGCACATGTCTAGAATCTCAGGAGTTTGAAGCCAGCCTGAATTACACAAGACCCTGCCTTAAAAGTTCCCACCACCACCAAAAAAAGATGTAGAGTAAACAGAAGAAAATCATTTTGGAAGCAGTATTTCCCGTTATCAGGGAGGCTGGAGTAGGAGGTCTGCTTATACCCAGGGGTTGGAGGTCAGCTAGAACACATTAAAAAAAAAAAAAATTAAAGCTAGAAATCTGTGACTGACCAAATTAGGGAAGTCTTTATATTAGAATCTATAATCATTTTAATATTAAATTCCTAGAGAATAACAGGAGTTATTAAGAATGTTCTTGTTTGTTTTGTTTTGTTTTGTTTTTCAAGACAGGGCTTCTCTGTGGCTTTGGATGCTGTCCTGGAACTAGCTTTTGTCGACCAGGCTGGTCTCAACTCACAGAGATCCCCCTGCCTCTGTCTCCCGAGTGCTGGGATTAAAGGCGTGCGCCACCACTGAATGTTCTTGTTCTTACAAGACATACATCACAATGTTTAAGGAGTGTAACAATAAGGTCTGGAGTTTTTCTCCACAAGGAACAGAGTGGAGAGAACAAACCAAAGGTTGCAGGTTTCTTTTAGGGTAATAAAAGTATTCCAGAATCAATTGTGATGATACAGGCACAACTCTATAAATATACTAAAACTGCTGCACTGTAAAGTGATTAGCTGTGTATGAATTTCTCCAAACTTACTTTTAAAAAAGGTAAAAGTAATTATCATAAGTCTGAATTACTTATTACTGATTACTTAAAAGGTATACAAACTAAAAAAAACAACATTATATTATACATTCAAAACTACACAGTATATAAAAGTAAATTATCTTTTTTTAATTAAAGGAATTTAAACTTTATATGCAGAAAATGGATGAGACTTCAGGTCACAACTTCTACACATTACTATGTCGATACATGCACAATAAAAACTTCAAAATTTTTCCAGATAGTCTATTAAAATGCCACCATGAGGGATGAGGACCCACTTCAGTGGCAGAGTGCTTGTAAACACAAAGCCCAACCACAAAGTTCAATCTTCATCCAAATCTAACATACAACAATGAACTACAAAGGAGGAGAGTTAGCAAGGGCCTGAGAATGAATACAGTCCTCCTGAGTCTGAGATTAAAGTGCTCACAACCACACCCAGCTTCTACGACACTTCCTGGTTTTCCCAAACATGCAGCACATGCTTTCCTAGATATGCAGACACTTAACTGCATCAAAATAACTATGGAGACAATTTAAAATGTGTAAAGACAGAGGCTGGAGAGATGGCGCAGAGGTTAAGAGCACTGGCTGCTCTTCCAGAGGACCTGAGTTCAATTCCCAGCAACCACATGGTGGCTCACAGCCATCCATTATGAGATAAGGCGCCCTCTTCTGGTGTTCAGAATGTTGTATACATAGTAAATAAATAAAATCTTAAAAAAATGTAAAGCAGAAAGGGCAACAAAGCAAGCAAAACAGTTCTTTACAGATACAGAAAAGCCAGAAGATGAGAAATTCTCTTCAATCTGATGTGTGTGCTCACGACTGCAATGGCAGCAGAGCCATGGTGCCCATGGGGAAGTCAAAGACGCCTTCCATGTTGAGACAGGTTCACTTCACTGCTCACCACAGTGCAGGCCAGGCCAGTGGGCCCACAAGCTGCGGAAGTTTTGTCCTCACTTCCCACGATGTCACAGGAGTTCAGTGATTACAGAAGCACACCACTGCTCCCAGATTTCTGTGGGTTTTCAGGGATCCAAACTTGGGTTCTCACTCTTGCCCAACAGGCACTTTTCCCATTGAGCTCTCTCCCCAGCCTAAGAAATATCTCTGTTCTCATCTGCAGAATTACACAGGCTTTGCTGGAATGGGACCTGAATTTTGACCTTTAGTGATGAGAAGCTTGATGTTTTCTCTAGATAAAATCTGAAATTTTAAATGTTTTGTTCCATGTACTGAGATACACACCTATAATTCAACACCTGGGAGGTAGGGGCAGGAGGATCACCATTTCTAAAAAATAAAGGGTTTCAAAAAACTTCAAAAACAAGAAAATTGGAAGAGAAAAAAGGGAATCTTCTAAAATGAGGATTCTTCAAAAATATTTTCAGTATTTCTGAAATGTACTAAAAGAAGTAGTATATTCGCTGGGCGTTGGTGGCGCAAGCCTTTAATCCCAGCACTCAGGAGGCAGAGGCAGATGGATCTCTGTGAGTTCAAGGCCAGCCTGGTCTCCAGAGAACGAGTGTCAGGATAGGCTCCAAAGCTACACAGAGAAACAACCTTCTCTTGAAAAAAGCAAAAAAAAAAAAAGCAGTAGTATATTCAGATCCAGGCAACTAAACCCCATTGAAAATCTGTATCTTTTGGCACTTCAATGATGCAGCTCAGTTGGGAGAATGCTTGCCAAGCATGAATGAGACCCTGTTTTCCAACAGTATGGCAAAAACTAGGGATAGTGGTCCCCACCTATGCTAGGGTAATCTTAGCACTCAGGATAGAGCCAGAAGGAAAAGAAGTTCAAGGATATCCTTGGCTACATAGTTTGAGGCCAGCCTAAGCCACACGAAACCCTGAGATGGTTCTTCTTTTGTCAACTTGATGAGATTTAGAAAGACCATGGAAACAAATCTCTGTGCATGCCCATGAGGAATATCTAGAGTAGGTTAATGAAGTGAGTAGAAGACAAACCTAAATGTGAACGGTATCCATCAGTCCATGGGCTGTGACCCCATGAATAAAAGAAAGCAAGTTAAACACAAGTATTCATAGCTCTCTGCTTCCTGACTGTGGACACAAAATGATCAGCTGCTTCCTGCTTCTGCTAGCCTACTGTTTCTGTGTTCCCTGGAACTATGAGCCAAAATAAAACCTTCCTTCCTTAAATTGCTTTGTCAGGTATTTTGTTATAGCAACAAGATAACTAATATACTCTGTCTCAAAAATAAAAATGGGAAATTTGCATCTAATGATTGTGTGATCTAGATGGAGGTTATAGCTTAGAACTGAAATGCTGCTGCCCACCCGCCCCCCCCAGCTCACTTGAAGTCACCGATCCATCAGCGTTTAGAGATGGCATCACTGGTAGGTGACTAGTCCACAATGAATTGAAAACTTAATGTTGGGGCCATCAAGATGATATGTAAAGGAGCTTACTCCAAAGCCTGACAACCTGAGTTTGGTCCCTAAGACCAACATGGTGGAAACAGAAGCGACTCCTCTGTAGGGAGCCGTCCTTGCATTCTCCATTACAATGATGGTGCCTGCAGGCACCAAATGTAAATTATTTCGCAGGCGCTGGGTAATTTCCATTCCTTTGATCTCTGCCTATCCCGCAGCTCATTTGGCCTGAGGAGCTGAAGCCATTCATAGGGTAACACGTCCCAGGCGGGGCTGCCAGCCTTTATTAAGGGATGGGATTCTTGGCTTGGGGTCTCCGCTCTGGTAAGCTTATGCTCTCCTCTCTTAAGATGCATTAAAGCTTTCCTGCAGAAGGATCCGAGTGTCCTGTGTGATTCTTGCCGGCGAGAACATAGAGCGCGGGACACTCCTCTAACCTCTATAGATACAGCATACATGTGCCCTTACCTCACACAAAACAAACAAAATAATTTTAGGAGGTGGTGCCTAGCTGCAGGAAGAAGGAGAGCAAAGCGTGCATACTAGAAGGGTATACTTAGTTCTAAGGCTCCACCTTTGCTTTTCGCTGTTTCCCAGGAACTATGTCATGAACAGCTTTACTTCACAGGTACTCCCTCGCAGGACACTTGGCTTCGTCACAATCTAAGGACCACAGAGCTATATGACATGGACTGAAACTCTGAAATCATGAACCCAAACAAATTTGGACTTCTTTTGTTTATCTCAAGTATTTGTCACAGTGATGGTATAAAACTGACTTAGGAAAATGGGATTTGCTCTTTAATTAAACTATAGAGAGCAGTTATATACATTTCCCAGAACAAGTCTATGGGTAAATGACCTTACAAATTACTACTGTAAAATATGCAGAGCTACTTGGGAGGCAGAGCAGGCAGATCTCTCTTGAGTTCAAGGCCAGTCTGATCTATAGAGCAAGTTCCAGGACAGCTAGGGCAGCAGAGAAATTGTCTCTAAAAATAAACAAACAAACAAAAAGCAGAGCAGAACCAAAAGGAAAGAAGAGCTATTTTCTAATTCCAAGCACCTTTTTACTTAATTTTAGGACAGAGAAAGTGCCTCGCTTTATAGCCCAGGCTGGTCTTTAAGTCTTAAAATTGCCTTGATTACTACCCAACTGTACCTCTCCTTCCAAAATTTGTCCTTTGGAATAAGACTAACTATGAGCATCACCTGTAAAACAACTAGGCAAAATGATAACCAAAATGCCAAGAGTGACGGTGCATCCCTGTCCTCCCAGTGATGGGTAGACAGGAAGTGAGAAAGAGAAACTGAGACCTGAACATCATCCTGAGCCACATGAGTTCTAGGCCAGCCTAGGCTCTATGAGACCCAGTTTCAAAAAACCAAAAAATTACTAATTGTTAGTTTAAAAAATAAGCCTTCCTGGGCTATACAGAGATTCTGTACAATTCTGAAAGTCTGTCTCAAACTACAAAGTAAGAAAAGATCTGGGGACAGAAGGTAGTGGTGCAAGCTTTTAATCCCATCATTTGAAAGGCAGAGGAATGTGGATCTCGGTAAGTTCCAGGACAGCCAGGGCTACACGGAGAAACCCTATTTCAAAAAACTAAAATGGAAAACAAAAAAAAAAAAAAAAAAAAGAGGAGGAGGAGGAGGAGGAGGAGGAGGAAGGAAAAAAAGATTTGGGACTATAGCTCAGTAGTAAAGTGCTTGCCTATCATGTATGAGGTCCTAGGTTCAATCCCCAGTGTTGTGTTGGGTGGTAGGGCAGATTGGGGGATATAGCTCAGTTGTAGAGCATTTGCCTAGCATGTGTGAGGTCCTGAGTTCAAACTCAGCATCTGGGGCTGGAAAGGTGGCTCAGAGGTTAAGAGCACTGGCTATTCTTCCAGAAGTCCTGAGTTTAATTCCCAGCAACCACATGGTGGCTCAAACCCAGCATCTAACCCCTCTCCCTCCAGAAATCCTCTATTCATAATAATCCTGCCAATAATAAATATTAAGAAGCAGTAATTTATCATTTCATTTTTTGTTCTGCATTCTAGGGGCTGGGAGGGGTTAGAAGATGTTGCTTTAAAACAGTAACAAGTTATCTTGTTTTGGTCACCAAGCCAACCAAATTCTGACCCCAAGGATGCTGGAGTACACTGCTCAGCATTCCTCCTGCTAAGCTGCAGAGAGAAAGAGTAAAGGAGGATAAAGAGGACTCTTTACAAGGAGAGAATAAAGCACTTACACTTCAAGGACTTTCTAGCCACAGATGCCAGGTGCTACCCACTGAAATCCAGGCTTGGACTAAGCTCCACATTCTCAAAGGGCCATCTCAACCGAAGCCTGGGGCTCAGAGTCAGCAGGAGGAAGCTGCAGCTCCCACTAGCAGCACATTTCAAAGAGACTGCAACAAGAGAACATGTTCCATTTAAAGGCTAATTCCAATCTCCCTCTTTACACAGCAGCAGCAGCAGCAGAACAGACCTTTAAATCAGTCTTTTCTTTCAAAGGATATTTCCATGACTCTGTGATGAATATGGGTAGGCTATGGCCCAGCAATCCTCACTAGCAGGCCTCAAATCCTTCATCACACTTCACAGCACATCTGCAAAGTACTTGCCTCTTTTCTTCTTTAATGATGCACTGTTGTTCCAGGACTCACTGGTATACCAAAGCTCTAAAACAGCCAAGTCAACCAAAATCACTCAGCAGGCCTTAACAATGCAAGCACACACCCAAACAGGAACCAAGAATCATTAGCTGCCAAGATTTAGATTCAAATCAGGGCTGCTAATTAATCCAGCACAAAAACAACTTAAACAGAATTACTTGAAATCCTTCAGAGAAGGCAAGAGCTCTCTCTGACAAACAGAAATGAGTTTCTGGAAATAAGATACTCAATGAAAAATGAAAAGTAACTTAAAAGTATTTGGTTGTTGCATTTTAAAGGAAAACCAATCAATGAATGATAGATTTATTAAATGAGAGTTGCTAGGGAATATAGGCCATATAGTCTAAGTTAATCTTAACTTCCTGTAGCTATTAAGCTCATCAGAGCTGGGGCTGTAGAGAGGGCTCAACAGTTAAGAGCACTTGCTGCTCTTCAGAGAATGTCAAGGTAGAAGAAACCCTTTGTTTAAAGTATAGTCCAGGTAAGAGGGCTTCCTGGAAGCCAAAAATATAGAAACCTATTTACTTTCATTCCTGCCACCTAAGTAAATTTGCAATAATTCAAATATTTAATGAAATTTTAAAATTTTCATCACATTTTTATTTATTGTGTTTACATGCATGTGTGCCGTGACACATGAGTGGAAATCAGAGGTTAACTTGTGGGAGTCAGTTTCTCCTTCCTTTAGGTTAGATTCCGGGGACTGAACTCAGGTCACCAGGCTTGGCAACAGGTACATCTCATTAACAGAATGGGTTGTTTTGTTTTTGAGATAGAATTCCATTGTAGCCCCTAGTATCTGGAACTCACAACAGCACCAAGGATGAGTTTGAATTTCTTTCAGAACTTCTTGCCTCCATATACCCAATGCTGCTACTACGGACATGCACCACTACACCTGGTTTTATACACTGCAAGGATCTGAATCCAGATCTTTGCACATGCTAGGTAAGCACTGCACAACTCAGCTCTACCTCCTGCTCAACTGATGATAAAAGTTTATTATGCATATTAACCATGACAACAAAATTGAGACTCAAAAATTTTTAATATCCCCAAAAAATTTGAGGCCAGGCCATGATGGCACACACTTTCAATTCCAGAACTCGGGAGGCAGAGAAACAGATTCCTTTGAGTTCAAGAACAGCTTGAAAAATCTGTGTTGTACTTAGAAAATGTAGCAGTGCCCTGATGATTTTATGACCTAGATCAAACTCTCAACTGGTTCGAGTGTTAGTGTTCAGGCATCTGCACTGGCCTGTCCTTGGGGTTCTGACAGGATACACCCTCAGCTGCAGCCACTAAGAGCACCGCCTGTGCACATTCACTATGTCCCCTTTTAACAGGGCCCTGCCCACCTCCCTTCTCTGTCTCCCCTCTCTCCCTCCTCTCTACCCCTCCCCTCTTCTCTCTCTCTCTCTGCTTCTCTGCATCCTCCCAGCTGTCTCTATTTTCTCTTCTGCTGCCCCTGTCCCCAGAGGCCGGTCTCCCCTGCTTCCCCTTCTCCCATTCTCTTTACCCCTAATAAAAAACCCCTTCATGTGAGCTCTGTTGCGTGGTGTCTTTCTCTCTCCAGACACTTTTTAATTACAACACCAAAACCAGGTTGACCAAAAATAAATAAATCTAGGTAAGAATGAATAGTACCAGAAAACAGACAATCAAACCCACAAAAACACCATCACAAATTCACACGCAGCTTCTAATACTCCAAACCATGTCTACCCTGTCCAATCAATGTAATGGACTTATTTAAACTTGCATTCCACTTTAATTTTATTAAATTTAATTAAGTAGCCATGCCTTGCTAATGGCTTACATATGGAATGATGCAGGTAGATTAGTGAAAGCCTTTCCTCTTTATTGTTTATTCACATACTCAGTCTCTTCCAATGAGAAGCATACAATATTCATTCCTATATTCATCAAGCCAATTGATCCTCAGAAGTTGTATACAAACAGTTTTTATTTTCTAAAAAGGCTTCCTTTCAAAATCAAGTTATGTTTTAAAGGTCACTTAGAGGATACAAACATAAGCACAAAAATAAATAAGCTAAATTAGTAACTACACCTGCTAGAATAAACCAAAGTCTGGGAATTTAGAACTGATTGAAAGAATCAAGGAATTCCAGGTCGCTCCCTTTGTGTCTTTGGGAAGCCATCATCCATACTGGTGAAAACTTTCCAGGGCAGCTGCTTTGGGGTCATCCATTACTCTACAAAGAAATCAAGGCAGCGGAGGCCCAAGTAACTTGGAGAGTTACACACTTAGTGTTGAGACTAGAACACGGTCTAGACTATCTGTTTGTGATCTGGTACCTGCTCGTTATGATGAGAAGAACCCTGGAAGAACACAGTGGGCTAGCAAAGGAAAATGAGCCAGCCAGTGACCTAAAGAAAAAGATGATGAAAAAGCCTGCGCATGACTGTGCAGGTGGCAAGCAGAGGTGCTATGCCATGTAAGCAGACAGCCTTACTATTCTGCCTCCTATATAACATTCCAGAAAGGAAAAGCACTGAAAACCAGAAGCTGATAGCCATTGTCCTGAATCTTTCTGACACTCCATGCAAGAAAATCCCCACTGACAAGTGACAAATCATACACAAAACTATCAACTGCCCTGGGCGTTGGTGGCGCACGCCTTTAATCCCAGCACTCGGGAGGCAGAGGCAGGCGGATCTCTGTGAGTTCGAGGCCAGCCTGGTCTCCAGAGTGACTGCCAGGATAGGCTCCAAAGTTACACAGAGAAACCCTGTCTAGAAAAACCAAAAACCAAAAAAACCCCCCAAAGTATCAACTGAATCCATTAAAGCATGACTTTATCTCAATTTTTTAAAAATATGCTTTTAATTGTGTCTTTTCAGTTTCCAGGTTAGACTATAGAATCTACCTTTCTCTGGATTTTTTGTTTTTGTTTTTTTGAGACAGAATTTCTCTGTAGCCCTGGCTGTCATGGAACTCTCTGTAGACCAGGCTGGCCTTGAACTTACAGGGATCTGCCTGCCTCAACCTCCCAAGTGTTGGGATTAAAGATGTGAGTGGCCACCACCCAGCTGTCTCTGACATGTTTAAGATGGGGTCTCCATGCCCAGGCTGGCTTCAAACTCAGTATGTAGCTGTCTTGTCTCCACCTCCCATGTAGTTAGCACTATAGGCATGCCCCACCATGTCTGGTTTATACAGAGCTATGGATCAAATCCATGGCTTCATGCATACTAGACAAACACTCTACTTACTGGTCAATATCCCCAACCCTGAACTATAACTTCTAAGGTAACTTCTAGACCACAGATTATTTATGTAATAGAACCAACTTAAAAACAACCAAGCAGGGGGCTGGAGAGATGGCTCAGCAGTTAAGAGCACTGACTGCTCTTCCAGAGGTCCTGAGTTCAATTCCCAGCAACCACATGGTGGCTCACAACCATCTGTAATGAGATCTGGTGCCCTCTTCTTGCCTGCAAGCATACGTGGAGGCAGAATGTTGCATACATATATAAATAAAATCTTAAAAAAAAAAAAACCCAAACAGCCTAATTACTAGCCCTAGAAAGAGTCAGCTTTCTTTTCTTTAAAGAGCTTTCTAAATGGTCTACTAATTTTGTATACACTCTGGAGGTGGCCAAAGGAAATAGTGTTCAGATGCAAGCTGCTATCTCATAAGAATTCCTTAAGATCTGATTCTAAAACAACTTAGTTTCCTTTAAAAACCTAGGAGTTGTCAGTGAGATCTGCTTACCAGAGAATGTAACTATTGTTATTCTTTTGTTTAAAAAGAATAGAAATGCTGAGACATGAGACATAAGACGTGTTTAATATAAGGCCCGGCAGAGTAGGGAGACTAAGAAGAGGAACAGGGGTAAATGGCTGACCGCCATGGCCGGTCGCCATAGAGAGAGCATAGGTGGGAGACAGAGTAGAGAGAAAGCAGAGACAAAGCAGAGCGGGGAAACAGAGAGCATAAATGGGCAGGGACCTATCTTTTAAAGGGGTCCTCTGTATCTGCGTGCAGACTTAGTTCCCATGGAACCTTGGGCTGACCAGGGTACTGCCTGTTCCACCAGTAACAGGGGCAGGCCAGCATAATGCCTGAACCTTTCAGCTATGGCTACAGTGTTCCCAAGAATTTTGGTGAAAAGTCTGTAAAAGTTCTTCAGAAAACACCTGTTTTAGCTGGACTCAATAGAACACACCTGTAATCCCAGCACTTGTCCAGCAGAGGCAGGACAAGGAGTTGCAGAGGTTTCAAGACCATCCTGGGCTACAAGAGACACTGCCTAAAAAAAGAAGCAAAACTCCACATGACAAAGAAAACGGAAAGATACACCAAACTGTACAAACTCTTGGGGTGGGGAAGGAGGGTAGCTTTCCCTCCACCCCAGTGTTTCACTGTGTAGCCCTGGCTGTCCTGGAACTCACTCTGTAGACGAGGCTGGCCTTGGAACCATAGAAATCAGCCTGCCTAGGCTGGGACTACAAAACTACAGCCCAACACACAAACTAATCTTAATAGACAGACTTAAAAACACTGAAATCTGCCTGAGAATAGGATGAGCTCAGATGGAAAAAGCCAAAAATGAGTCTTGTGGCTCAGAATTATAAACAGCAAATACAACTAAAGGCAGAGAGTTGTACACCCAGCTCTGTATACACCCAGCTCTGTATACACCCAGCTCTGTATAAGCAGCAGTGACACCCTAGAGTTTCTCCTTGACTCTGAGCAGTTGGGACACTGGTAGCCTAGCTTATAATCAATCCCCAAGCAAAAGACTAGAGGACTCCGCTCAAAGTAAAAGTGGCCCAGGAAAAAATGAGCAACACTAAGACAATAAGTGATGCCATGGGGAGCAGCCCATCCTGAAGCTGAGGCAGAAGAAACTCAAGTTCAAGACTAGCCTAGGCCACAAAGAAAGATCTAGGCCAATCTGGGCTATGTAGCAAGATCCTGTCCCAACTACCACCTCCCCCCCACACACACACACTTCCCTATTTTCTCTACAAGCAGGTGGGGAAAAGTTAAGATGAGTACAATATTGCACTCATTATAATTCTAATAGTTAGGAAACAGAGACAGGAGGCAAAGACAACCTGGCTATAACATGAAACATTGCCAACCCCCCTCTACCTCTTCGCCCCCAAAAATCTAGAAACTTCCTCAGTCAGGAAGAACTTTCCTTTAAAAAAACAAAAACCAAAAAACAAAAAGTTCTTAGTCTGAACCCTAGAACCCACAATAAAAATAAATAAATAAAAATAAAAAGCCAGGCACTGGTTTGTAATTCTAGCATGGGGGAGGTAGGGCTCAGGGGCCAACCATTCTAGCACCAATTGGTGAGTTTTATGCCAATAAGACTGAGATGGACTCCAGTTCCTGAAGTGACACTCCAGTTCCTGAAGTGACACGCAGGGTCGATCTCTGGCCTCCGTCTGCATGCACTCACATGCAACTTCTCACACACAGACATGCACACATCAGAGAAATGGAAGAATAAAACAGGGTTAATGAACCTTTCCCAATTATCCACCAAATGAAGGAATAATCCAAGGAAATGTTATGAAACCCAGGAATCAGTACACCAAACACAAGAAGGAGGCGAAGGAAATTCCCTAGGCCAGTGTTAAAGAGGGGCGATCCCTGGACAGTAATTAGGCAACAGAATCAAGAGAGGTTCTATAAACCAAAAGTTCTCAGAAAGAAAAGAAACAAAAACCCTTACCTGTGTTAAAAAGCTCTATACTGCTGAATGGCTGATCATAGAACCCCTGATCATAGTGAGTTAGAATGTTGCAGATACAGAGCCAAATTACCTTGGGCTATTTTTAGCCCCCTCAATAGCATTCATTGCCCTCTGACCTTTAAGGTGTGTTCTTCGAAGACCACTAACTTTTATCAAACCAAAGGCTAAAAATGTCATCAGATAGTACCAAAAGCCTACTGTAGAGCCAATTGTGGTGGCACATGCCTTGAGGCCCAGCATTTCGGAGGCAAAGACAGGCAGATTTCTGGGTTCATGGCCAGCTGGTATACTTAGCAAATTACAGGCCAGTCAAAGCTACATAGCAAGACAATGCCTCAAAACAAAACTATAGAAACCCCTACAGAACAAACAAGCAAAAATTATAGCAGTTTCCGTTTCTTTCCTATAACCTGTTCATCCAATGCCCCACCAATTTTTTTGTTTTGTTTTGTTTTTTCCAAACAGGGTTTCTCTGTGGCTTTGGAGGCTGTCCTGGAACTAGCTCTTGTAGACCAGGCTGGTCTCAAATTCAGAGATCCACCTGCCTCTGCCTCCAGAGTGCTGGGACTAAAGGTGTGCGCTACTGCCACCCAGCTTTTCTGTAAATTCTTTAGTTTGACTTTCCTTATTTATTTCTTAATTTGTGTGTGTGAGAGAGAGTATGCATACAGAAGGGAACATCAGATCCCCTGAAGCTTGAGTATAGCCAATTGTGAGTTGCCAGACAGGTGCTGGGAAGCCAACAATGATCCCCTAGAACAGAAAGCACTCTTACCCACTGGGTCATTATCTGCAGCCCACTTCTCTGTCCTATAACTAATACAATCTCATGTAACCCCTTCCATAGTAGAACACATTTCAGGGCACCCTGCATCATGTTTGTGGACCACATCATTCATATTTGACTCAAGAATAAACTGTGTTTTTGAAGTGAGGGTTATATGTGGGGTTGATAGATCTTAGGGCTACAAGCCGTCTTTAGCCAACAAGGAAAACAGATCAATATGAACATATAAGGTAAACATTTTATACTACGGACATTTAGGAACAAATGACTTAGATATATAGACAACAAAATAATTTTTTCTAAAGGATATTGCTCACCAAGCACATACAAAAAAAAATTTTTTTTAAGTAAAACTTTTTAACTTCGAAAAAAACTGAAACTGAAGATTTCAAAATAATAAAAACTCAAACATGGGGTTACTTGAAATTCTTGAGCCAGGAAACAGTACATTCTGGATTGTGCTCAGAGAACACTGAATAAAATAAAGGAATCAAGAGGATGCTCAAGTCGGGAGAAATGAGATGACTGAGCCTGTGGACACCTGCTGCCAAGCCTGACAACCTGGGATAGGTCTCTAGAATCCACCAGTCAGAAGGAGAAAACTGACCTCCACAAGTGTGTCCACACATACACAATGAATAATTTAAATGCTGAAGATGCTTGAATGATGATGCATAGCTGTTCTAAGTATTTTCTCACCCTTTTCTACTATCTTTTCTGCTCCAGTAGGCTGTCTCCCTCCACCCCCTTGAGACACGGTCTCTCTGGTTGTCCTGGGACTCATTATATACACCAGAGCTGACCTCGAACTCAGAGGTCCTCCTGCCTCTGCCTCCCAAGTGCTGGCATTAAAGGTGTGTGCTACCACACCTGGCAAAATTTTTATCTTTGTCTTCCCACTTGTAAACAAGGACTTGGGTCTCACATTTACACTCAACGATCAAAGTTAAAGTGGCAATTTTTTTTTAATTACATACTAGCATCCAAGGGGCTTATTTAACAGGAAATAGCACCGTTACATATTAGTTATGAGTTAGAGAGGGAGAGCAAACAAAAATATGCTTATGAGTATGAAATGCAAAATAATGGGAGGGGAGAGCTAGGGATGTAGGTTGGACTGGATCCCCAGCACCACACACACAAAAAAAGGAAAATAAAGGCACTGTTAGTAAAATCAGCAGCTATACAAACTCATAAAAATAAAACATAGCAAAGCTGGACGGTGGTACCTTATTCCCAGCACTCGGGAGGCAGAGGCTGGAGGATCTCCGAGTTTGAGGCCAGCCTGGTCTACAAAGTGAGTTCCCAGACAGCCCGGACTATTCAGAGAAATCCTGTCTCGAAAAAAAACAAAATAAATACATAAAACAGCAAAAGTGAGGGGCAAAAATCAAGGGAGAAAATACAAAACGTGTGTCAAAAAAATTAAATACATGAACTAAAAAAACTAAACATGAGTAAATATAATAGATACAACGTATTATACGGGCTAATTAAAGCAGTTCCGATACCCATCTTACAAATACAAACCTACAGGTGGGAGAAATAAGGTAAGAACCTAATATAAAACAAAACAACTCTCCAAAGATTTCCTGAAACCACAATTAATTTTTCTTTACATTATGTTGCACTCCAAAACGGGGGCGGGGGAGGGGGGAATTCATACGAATAAGAATCAAGAAGCCTGAGAGATTTCGAGTGAACTAACATGAGTGACAATCGGCCAGGAACACTGAGGTTGTGGGTAAAGAGAAGGAACTGCCAGATGCGATGCAACCCTTGGATGTGGAAGGTGAAGCAGAAGCATCCTTACATGGGAGGTGGGGAAGCATCCGCGGGCTGCTGACATGGGTCGAAGGAAGAGACAAAACAGAGAAGCTCGGCCCCCAAAATAGCAAAAGCGACGGTGGAACTTAAAGGGGGGGTTGGTTAGGTCCGTGCCACAAGCGAGAAAGTCCAGCCACACAAATCGGATGCTACCGGGTAGCGGAAGGGCCGATCCGGGGCCGATCGATTAGGGAAAAGGCGGCAGAGAGGAGGCTGCTCAGCCCCACCCCACCACAGCAGCTCCCAAGGCCAACCGCCCGGCTCAGGCTCTCGGCTCAACCCTCGATCCCACCCGGCCCCGGCCCCGCGGCGCAGAACGGCCTCTTCCCGCCCCTCACCGAACGTTGCAGCTCCCCAAGCCAAAACGAGGCGCGCTCCTTTCCACTGGGGTCTGGGTCGTGGTAGAGCGCCTGCACCGCCTGGTACACGAGCTGCAAGGTCGGCTTGGCTCCCTCCATGGCGGCCGCGGCGGCGGTGACAGCGACGACTGCGACCCTTCTCCCGAGGCTTCCCTCTTGCTCCGCCTCTCACGCTTCCTCACTGTCTCGGCCACAGCCGCTCCCGGACTGGCGCCATCTCCTCCTTTCTGGCCGTTACCAGGGAAGGGGGGGGGTTCCTCGTGGAAGTTGCCCCCTCGGAAACAGCGGATGGGTCGTTTCAGGTTCCTGGCTCCTTCCCGTCCCGCCTTGCTGCGAGAATCCAGACTCTGGAGTCCGGACGCCGGTTCTTGGTTCCTCGCCTCCCGCCTTGCTCTCAGAGGCCTATCTCCGCATGACACAAACCACGCTGCGAACCTGAGCACATCTCCACCAGACCGGAAGCAGCCGCCCGTATACTTTCCGCACACTTCCGTCTGGTGCACTACAAACTGCCTCCTTCCCGGCACGCCTCCTCTTGTTTCCCGCCTCCTCCCGGAAGTGGCCCTGCCGGACCAGGAGCACTGAAGGCATGGGACAGAAGGTAGTTACCTAGGTCTTTAACGTCTCACTTGAGCTTTAAGAACCGCTTGTGTCAAGTCCCTGACCTAATCTTATCTCCCCGGCAACGAGTCCAAAGTCTTTCCTCCCGTTTCCCACTTCTGGCCGCCTCCCCAGGGAGCCCTTTCTGCCTCCTGTGGGCATTTAAGGAGCATCATCAGTTCAGCTGTCTCCAAGGTCCAACTTTCTGTAGTGTACTGCAGAGCCACACAGGTCACGTAAGACATGGTTCCTCCTCTGATTCCCATTAGAACCATACTAGCTACACTTCACCAAATTACTATTTTCACTCCTGGAGCATGTGCCACACTGCATAAATCCAGCATGAGCCTCTTTTTTTCTACTAAGATCTTAACATTCAAAAGGAATCTCCTAGCCGGGCGTTGGTGGCGCACGCCTTTAATCCCAGCACTCGGGAGGCAGAAGCAGGCGGATCTCTGTGAGTTCGAGGCCAGCCTGGTCTACAAGAGTTCCAGGATAGGCTCCAAAGCCACAGAGAAACCCTGCCTCGAAAACCAAAAAAAAAAAAAAAAAAAAAAAAAAGGAATCTCCTGTTCTGTTTCAGGTTCTTATCCATCTATCTCATTGTCATTAGCATATTGGGTGTGGCTTTTGTAAAATACTTTTCTTCTCATATCAAAACAATACACTGTCGGATTGTGTGGAGGGGGCCTGTAATCTCAACTCTTGGAAGATAGAACCATCAAGAGTTCAAGGCCAGCCTCTACTACATGAAACCCTGTCTTTAAACAAAACAAATGGACGGTGGTGGCGCACACCTTGATCCCAGCACTTGGAAGGCAAAAGCAGGCAGATAAATCTCTTGAGTTCGAGGCCAGCCTGGTCTACGTAGCAAGTTCCAGAAAAGCACAGAAACCCTGACTCGAGGGGAGAAATTAAAGTAAATTTTAAAATTAATAAAAAATAAACAGGCAAGCAAAAGCAAATCAGTACTCTAGCAATTCTCAGTTCACACACAAAGAAGTTTCCCAACATTGCTGTTGCATTAAAAATAACTGTTACTATCTGATGGATGTTGACAGTGTGTAAAGCATTATAGTTACAGATTAACAACCTTTTAAGACAAATCCTTTTTTATGAAAACCTTTCAAAAATTTATTTTTATGTGTTTGAGGGTTGTACCTGCATTTGTGTGAATGTGCACCATGGTGCCTGCCTGGTACTGGGGGAGTTACAGACAATTGTGAGCTACCATATAGGTGCAGGGAACTGAATCTGGGTCCTTTACAAGAGCAGCAAATGTGCCCCTAAGACTTTGTTCTTTTTTAAAGCAGAGTTTCTCTCTGTAGTCCTGGCTGTCCTGGAACTAGCTCTGTAGACAAGATTAGCATCAAACTCTGAGATCTACCTGCCTTTGTCTCTGGATTTCTGGGATTATAGGCATGAACCACCACCACATGTAAAATCTCATTTTAAAAGAAGAGAATTTGGCCGGGCGTTGGTGGTGCACTCCTTTAATCCAAGCACTTGGGAGGCAAAGGCAGGCAGATCTCTGTGAGTTCAAGGCCAGCCTGGTCTCCAGAGTGAGTTCCAGGACAGGCTCCAAAGCAATACAGAGAAGCAATGTCTTGGAAGAAGAAGGAGGAGAAGGAGGAAGGAAGGAAGGAAGGAAGGAGGAGGAGAAGGAGAAGGAGAAGGAGAAGAAGAAGAAGAAGAAGAAGAAGAAGAAGAAGAAGAAGAAGAAAGAAAGAAAGAAAGAAAGAAAGAAAGAAAGAAAGAAAGAAAGAAAGAAAGAAAGAAAAAATTTGAGGCTGTTCATGATGGCTCACACATTAATCCCAGCATTTGGGAGGCAAAAACTTGAGGCTTGCTGCAAGTTTGAAGCCACCCAACTCTTCACAGTTTCAGGCAAGTCTGTGTTACATATTGACACTTTGTCTCAGAAAAAGGAAGAAATTAAAGGAGAGAATGAAGGTAATTTAGTTTGCCAAAGGTCACAAGGTTCTTAAATGAAAGTTGGAATTTGACTCCAGATCAGATTTGCTGCAAAGTCTTTCAAATAGTAGAACTTTATATTCCTTTGTGGTAATGCACTTCTGAATTGTTATTGTCAAGAAATTTTAACTGCCGCCCATGTGAAAAAACTTACAAGCATTGATATAACTATTAGCAAAGAAAAGAAACTTAGTATTTCAACTACCTGACTCATTCATTCGTGAAGAAAAGATTTAGCAAGGCCACCTTGGTCTCTACTTTCATTGACTTTACCTGAAATTGCAAACAAACAAACAAACACAAGCAATTCAATACATAGTAAAAAAGTTGTATGACTATCCTTAAACAAAAGAACTGTGGTTGTGGTGGCTTCCCATGGGCTTCCCATATGTGAATGCTTAGTCACCAAAGAGTGGAACTCTTTCGTAGGATTAGAAGGATTAGGAGGTGTGGCCTTGTTAGAAGAAGTGTGTCTGTCACTAGGGATGAGCTTTGAGGTTTTCAGGAGCCCACAAAGTTTCTCTCTTCTTCTCTCTCTAACTGTGGAACAAGATGTAGCTCTCAGCTACTGCTCCATTGTAAAGAGTACTGCCATGCTCCACCGTGATGATAGTGAACAAGACCTCTGAAGCTCTCAGCAAGCCCCCGATTAAAATGCTTTGTTTTGCCGGGTGTTGGTGGTACACATCTTTAATCCCAGCACTCAGGAGGCAGAGGCCAGCCTGGTCTACTGATCAAGTTCCAGGACAGGCTCCAAAACAATACAGAGAAGCACTGTCTCAAAAAAAAAAAAAAAAAAAAAAAAAAAAAAACTTTCTTTCATAAGAGTTGCCTTGGTTGTGATGTCTTTTAACAGCAACAAGACAGTGGACTTCTGTCTCTGCTTTAAAAAGATCATGGGTCTTTCATTTAAGAGTTAAAACTCTTGGATGAAAATGGTTGTTTCTTCATGACCTTGGGTTATGCAATGCTTCTTAGCTATGCTACCAAAACCAGCCAAAAAAAAAAAAAAAAAAAAAAAAAAAGGAAAAGTTCAGCTCAGTGGTGGTGCACGCCTTTAATCCCAGCACTTGGGAGGCAGAGGCAGGTGGATCTCTGTGGGTTCAAGAGCAGCCTGGTCTACAAGAGCGAGTGGCAGGACAGCCTCCAAAACCACAGAGAAACCCTGCCTCAGAACCCACCCACCCCCCCAAAAAAAGGGAAACGTTCAAGGGCTGGACAGATGGCTCAGTGGTTAAGGAAACTGGTTGCTCTTCCAGAGGATCCAGCTTCAATTCCAGGCATCCACATGGCAGCTCACAACTATCTGCAGCTCCAGTTCCAGGGGATTTGACACCTCCACACCATTGTACATAAAATAAAGTTAAATAATTTTTTTTTTGTTTGAGACAGGGTTTCTCTGTACAGCTTTGGAGCCTGTCCTGGAACTAGCTCTTGTAAACCAGGCTGGTCTCAAATTCTCAAAGATCTGCTGGCCTCTGCCTCCCAAGTGCTGGGACTAAAGGCGTGTGCCACCACCGCCTGGCAAAGTTAAATAAACTTTTTAAAAAAGGAAAAGTTCACTGCACTTCATGAAAACTAAAAATTTTGAGAGCTGAAGACATGGCTAGGCAGTTAAGAGTATGTGTTGTTCTTTCAGAGGATCTAAGTTTATTTCTAGCACCCACCGGTTGGTGCACAGGCACTTGTAACTCTTAATTCCAGACCTTCTTCTGATCTCAAGCACCAGACATGAACATGGTACAGGCAAAACATTCATAAAGTAAAAATAAGTAAGTTATTGAAACATGCGCTAGAGAGGTAACTCAATTGGTAGAGAACACTTTAGGATGAACAAATTTCTGGGTTTGATTGCCCACACCACAGAAAACAAAAGTGTGGTGGTACACTTGTGTAATCCCAGCACTCTAGAGTTAGGGACAAGCAGAACAGAAGTTCAAGGTCATTCTCGGATACTTAGTTTGAGGCCAATCTAGAATTTATGAGATCCTGTCTTCAAAAGGACAAAAAAAAAAGAAAGGAAGGAAGAAAGAAAGAAAGAGAAAGAAAGAAAGAAAGAAAGAAAGAAAGAAAGAAAGAAAACACTCTAGATTGAAGGGGCTGGGATGATCACCTTAAAAATATTTTAAACTAATACCAGACTGACAGATGCATAAGAAAATAAAGTAAAAAGTGTTATTCCAGGCAAAGGCAACAACAGTTAAAGTCTGTAGGGAAAAGAGGACAGTGTATACTGCAGAGTCTATAAACTGAGAGAAGTCCACACCAGCTGAAAAAGAGACTTGATGTTTAGCAAAAGCAACACCCCACACATCTTTGTGTCCTCAAGAGATTGCCTAAAATATGTTAAGTGTGCAGAAACTGTTTTAAGTGGCTGTCTTTTAGCTCCTTAGAGATTTCTCTTAAATCATTCCGGCTTGCGACACAGAATGTCTTCGGCAAGGACAAAAATAAACTGTTGCTGTAATCCTGGTGAGGAACAATAGTGGCCTAATGTAGGCATTAGAAATGGAGATGTAAAACAAACTTAGGAGAATAGATTTGGGTGCGGTGGTAGCTGTGGTTACAGGATGCAGGGAGAAGAACAAGAACTCAGCTTTCTGAAACATAGACCACAGAAACAGTTGCCTTTATGGTAGTGAAGAAAGGAGTGTGTCAGGTATGCACTCCAGTCCCCTGAGGTGCTGTTATAGGGATAGTCATAAAGCTTAAGTGTTAAAGTGGCCAAGTATCAGAAGTAGGCAGAAGTATTCTGAGGTGGGGACAATGAGTTTTCTTGGTGATATCCAGGGCAGAGACCATAGGCAGTATTCCTGTCACAGTGACAGGTCAACGAACCTTGCTACAGTCTGAGGTATCTGTTCTTTTATGTGTCTTCAAAGAGACAATGGACATAGTGGCATTGTCTCTTCGTCTGGTGTGTCTGAAGGGTTAATTACCTAAAAGCCCCAGGTGGACTGAGAAGTCTGAATGGGAAAGTTGACTTGATTGCTAACACTGGGAAGCTACTGATTGGGCGCTCTACATAGCAACCACTAGTTGCTCTACTAGCAACTACTCCTAGACTGCCAGGGAACTAACCTGCAGATGGACTTGCCCATCCTCTAAGTTCCCCTTTTTCCATCCAATAAAATCCCAAGCTCAGGAGAATAAGAAGGGAGAATAATAAGGAGAAGAGGAGGGATGCAGAGGACATGAGGGAGCAGAAAGGTTGAGTCAGGGGAAGAATAGAAGATAACAAGAATAGAGATACCATAACAGAGGGAGACATTTTAGGTTTACAAAGAAATCAGGCACTAGGGAAATGTCTGGAGATCTACAAAGATGATACCAGCTAACAATCTAAGCAACAGAGGAGAGGCTACCTTAAATGCCCTCCCCTGATAATGAGATTGATGACTGACTTATATGCCACCTGATAGCCTTCATCCAGCAGCTGGTGGAAGTAGAAGCAGACACCCACACCTAACCACTGAACTGAACTGGAATCCAGATGCAGAGAAGGACAAGTGAAGAGCAAAGGGGTCCAGACCAGGCTGGTGAAACCTACAGAAACAACTGACCTGAACAATGGGGAGCTCTTGCTCCTCAGACTGATAGCTGGGATACCAGCATGGGACTCATCCAGACCCCAGGAACATGGGTTTCAGTGAGGAAACCTTGGAAATCTACGGGACCTGCTATAGTAGTTCAGTACTTATCCCTAGCATAGGTGTGGACTTTGGGAGCCCATTCCACATCTAGGAATACTCCCTGAGCCAACACACATGGGGGTGGGCCTCGGCCCTATCCCAAAGGATATGATAGACTCTGATGACCCCCTATGGAAGGCCTCACCATCCAAGGGGAGCAGAAAGGATATGTGATAGGTAGGGTTTTAGTTGGGAGGGGGAGGGGAGGACGGGAGGGAGAGGGAACTGGGAATATCATGTAAAACAATCTTGTTTCTAATTCAAATAAAAAAATTAACAAAAAAATCCCAAGCTCCACCCCCATGCCACCTATGCACAGTCTTACTTCCACAGAGAGAACTTAGCCCTTTCGTTGTCCTGATTAAAGAACACTTCTGCTTCTGGAGATGCCTGTCTTCCCTTTACTGCCACATCGCCTCCATCAATCGAAATCTAACAGAGTCCAATAAGCTTATAAGTAGTAGATGCTTGTTAGCACCTGGAAGTCTTATCCATCTGTGCCAGGTGACTGCTGTGGGGGAATAGCTCTGAGCATAGCACCAATTTATATGTCTTCCCCCCCGTTATTGAAAATGGGGGCATGGTCTTTTTTACGTCTCACATACTATATCCTGATTACAGTTTCTCCTCCCTCTTCTCCCAGTTTCCCCTCCCCTCCCCTCTCCTCCTCTCCCCTCCCCTCCTGTCCCATCTGTATCCACTCCATTTCTGAGTCTCATTAGAAAACAAATGGGCCTCTAAGGGATAATAATAGGATATGATCAAGTAAATAATAAAAACAAAAGCTAACACATCAGAGTTGGACAAGATAAACAAACAGAAGGAAAGGATCCCGAGAGAAGGCACGAGAATTGGAGACCCACACTCTCACACTGATCTAGAAGCCATGATATGTGCTCAGAGGACCTGGTGCAGACCAGAGCAGGCCCTGTGTTTGCTGCTTCAGTATCTGTGAATTCCTATGAGCTTTGGTTCTGTTGGTTTAGAGAGCCTGTTTTCTTGGTGTCCCCTGTTTCCTCTGACTCTTACATTTTGCCTCCTCATAGTGTCCCAGATTTCCTGGATGGTTTGTGCCAAAAGTTTTTTAGATTTAACATTTTCTTTGACCAAGGTATCTATTTCTTCTATAGTGTCTTCAATGTCTGAGATTCTCTCTTCCATTCCTTATCTTCTGTTGGTGAATCTTGCTTGTGAGGTTCTAAATTTTTCATTTCCAGATTTCCCTCAGATGTCCCCACCCTTGTTAATTTCTACCTAATTCTGAAAGACTATCTCCAGATACAGCTGCATTAGAAACTAAGGAAATCAAACAGATGAATGCAGAGAAGGGGGGTGCACACAATTCAGCCCACAGCATCTGCCATTCCAACACTGGCTTTAGAAAATTAGTAGATAATTTAAATAAAAATCAATTAAAAAAAGAAAATTGATAGAATGCCTTTGTTCTTGCCCTAAAGAATCAGATAACACCAAACTGTAGACACGCATCATAGGGAAAGGTCAGGCAAAGCTAGGCTGACTTTTGGCTCAGAGGTTAAGAGAACAGGCTGCTCTTCCAGAGGCCCCAGGTTCAATTCCCAGCATCCACACAGTACTCAAGCCATCCACAACTCAGGAGATCTACCATATTCTGGATTCCACATACATTACATGCAGGTAGTATGAAGGCATATATTCTGGCAAACGTGTGTACATAATGATAAAGTTATCATATTTTTAAAAAATGGCACAAGCAAGCCTTTAATCCCAGCATTCAGGAGGCAGAGGCAGGCCGATCTCTGTGAGTTCAAGACCAACCTGGTTTATAGGGCTAGTTCCAGGACAGCTGGGGCTATCTAGAGAATTTCTGTCTCAACAAAACAAAGCAACAACAGCAAACAACAACAACAACAACAACAACAACGAAATAAAAACAGGCCGATTGCAACAGAAACAGAAATAAAACTGGAAGACAAGGACCAGGGATGTGGCTCAGTGTAGAGTGCCTGCCTAACATGCATGAGAGCCTGGATGCAATCCCAGAACTGCATGATCCAGGCCTGCTAGTGCAAGCCTGTAATCCTACACTTGACAGGTGAAGGCGGGAGGATTAGAAGTCCATGGTTATCTTCAGCTAGGTAGCATGTGTTCAAAGTTAGCCTGGTCTATGTGAAACCCTGTCTCAAAAAGAAGTTATTGAATAACAATAAATTCACAAGCTACGTCAGTTTCATTGGTAGTAGCAGTTTGACAAGTAGTCCAATGTCCCTTGATGGATGCACATTTGTAAATACAGGTTCATTTAGTCCGATCTTAATTACTAATGTTAACTCTGGCTACTCAGTACATTCCACACGTTAATTACACACATATACTCCATGCAAGTTACAGAGCGGCTACAGAAAAATTAAAAAGGCCTCTGTAGGGGAAATGTTAGCCATGCCCTCTTGGGAACTGGCACAGGTGACGAAGACCATGCACCCTAGGGCATGGTCAGTGTGACTGGTTTCGTGAGTAATTTCCTATTAAAACATCTGTTCGTCCCAAACTTGGTCTGACTCCTTTGAGGTACGAATTATTTGAGTCCCATTTTATTTGTTGTCAGAAGTGGGATTTTTATTGGGAACCCTTGGGTGGGTGCGTGGCTTTAGGTGGGATTATTCCCCTGCCGCATCGGTGCCCAGGTAATTTTTCATCTTTACCCATGGCACTAACTGCCAGTGTTTCTGGTGCCGTTTGGCTGAGAGGAGCCCACACAGCTGTCCACCTGCATGCGACCCTCATATTTAAGGTCTTGCTACGTCACTGACCACGCCCTAGTGTGCGTGGTCTGTGTCACCTGTGCCAGCCCCCGAGTGGACGTGGCCAACATTTCCCCTACAGGCCTCAGCACAGTTTAAACAGTCCAAAGATGCTTTTCTATAGTCAGAGGCAGAGCGCTATATTTACATTCTATATTTAAGAGAGCTTATTTGACAAGTGCTTCATACTTTTAAAAAAAGGAGTCAGTGCATACCATTATAAATTGCTCACTAGTTACACACTTTTTTTTTTTTTTTTTTTTTTTTTGGTTTTTCGAGACAGGGTTTCTCTGTGTAGCTTTGGAGCCCATCCTGGCACTCGCTCTGGAGACCAAGCTGGTCTCGAACTCACAGAGATCCGCCTGCCTTTGCCTCCCGAGTGCTGGGATTAAAGGCGTGCACCACCACCACCCGGCTTAGGTACACACTCTTAATGGTTTGCTTATTCTGATTAACCTTTAATCTTTTTTTAAATAATTTTTTTAATTTATTTACTTATTTTTATTCCATATACAGTGTTCTGTCTGCATATTTGCCTGCACACTAGAAGAGGGTACCAGATCTTATGATAGATGGCTGTGAGCCACCATGTGGTTGCTGGGAATTGAACTCAGGACCTCTGGAAGAGCAGCCAGTGCGTTTAACCTCTGAGCCATCTCTCCAGTCCCTTAACCTTTAATCTTGATGTAACCTAGATGGTAGCTGGTTGGGCTGGGAGGTGAGGTTTGCAAGACTCTCAACCTTGAGAGTATTTGTCAGCTCACCTATGCAGAGAGATGATAATGAGAGGAACCTGTGCTGATAATGAGTGAAGCACCCACACCATGAAGCTCAGACTTAACGCTGACCACCTGGCCACAGGGACAAGACTAAACTCAGGAAAGGTTAGCTGGACATGAGTTTTAATAGGTCTTAATAATAAAAGCCCAGAATCAGATATTGGGGTAAATGCTCTAAGGTCAGAGAAGTAAAGGAGCCAACCACAAGAGAGACCTCTTACCTCTACTGAATCCTCAGACCAAAGAGGCCATCCTGTTGTCAGACTGCTGCCTCAGACTGCCATGAGCCCCTCCCGCCTTATATTCCTCTCTCCTCCCAGCCATATCCCTTCCTGTCTCCACCTCCTTAATGCTGGGACTAAAGGATTGCCACTCCAAATGCTAGGATCACCTTTGTGTGAGCTCTGTTTCTCTTTTAGACTGCATCAATTTCATGTAGTCCATGGTGTCCTTGAACTCACAGAGATCCGACTGCTCCTGTCTCCCGGCGTGCTGGGATTAAAGGTGTGCATCACCACTGGCCACTATGCTTAGCTAGTGTGGCTAGCTTTGCACTCTGATCTTCCGGCAATCTTTATTTGCTAGATCATAAACAAAATATCACCACAGTTAGCTGTTTGCTCAAGTTCCCCATAATGTATACCAGCTGGAAATGAGAAGAGGAAAGTGGATATTTGGGGATTTTGAACCCCTGTTTTCCCAAACTCCAATCTTCTGTTAGAGCATTCGAGCATGTGGTGGTTTGAAAGAAAATGGCCCTAAAGGGAGTGACACTATTAGGAGGTGTGGCTTTGTTGGAGGAGGTGTGGCTTCGTTGGAGGAGGTGTGGCTTTGTTGGAGGAGGTGTGTCTCTGTGGAGATGGGCTTTGAGGTTTCATATACACTGAAGCCACACCCATCGTCTCAGTTCACTTCCTATTGCCTGCAGGATGTAGAACTCTCAGCTCCTTCTCCAGAACCATGTCTATCTTTATTTTACAAATGTGTGTGTGTGTGTGTGTGTGTGTGTGTGTGTGTGTGTGTGTGTGTGTACATGCATATGTGAATAAATTTATGAGCACAACTTGCTCATTTCATTTACTATTTGTATGTATGTGATTTCAGGGCTGACAAGTTGGTATTAGATAACCAGTTAGACGGCTCATCCCCAAGGAAGACTTTCACCTGCTCTCAGTATTTCTTAGTTGCCTGTAGTTCTTTGTTTAGGGGTGGGGCCCTGGGAGAGTTCCCTATGCCATGTTTTTATGTCTATTGGTGGATCCTTGTTCAGCCTTCTGCAGCATATCGTTGAGCTACCATGGGTACCTGTTATTTCCAGGAGACACTATCTCACAGCAGATTTCCTGGTCCTTTGGCTCTTACAACCTTTCTGCTTCTTCTGTGATGGTACCTGAGCCTTAGCTATAGGAGTTGTGTTGTAGATGTATCTGTTCAGGCTGAGAAGCCACGATCTCTGCATTTTCTGTAATGGTCTCTGCCTGGTGCAATAAGAAGTTTCTCTGATGAGGGATAAGAGCTACACCTATCTGTGGGTATATGGATAAGTACTTAGAATATAGTTAGAGTAAAGGAGCTGTGCTGGTTTGAATGAGCCCCAGAGGCTCATGTTTGAATACTTGGTCCATAGTTGGTAGAACTGTTTGTGAAGGATTAGACGGTGTGGTCTTTTTAGAGGAGGTGTGCACTAGGGAAGGACTTTGAGGTTTCAAAAGTCCATTCCATTCCCAGTTAGCACTCTCTCTCTCTGTCTCTCTGTCTCTCTGTCTCTCTGTCTCTCTGTCTCTCTCTCTCTCTCACTTTTGGATCAGGATATAAACTTTCAGCTACTGCTCCAGCATTAGGACTGCCTGCTGCCATGCTTTCCACCACGATGACCATGGACTCTAACCATGAGAGTCCAGAGTTCAGCTAGTTAGTGAGAGACGACTTGCTGAGGGGTAACTGAAATGCTGAGTGGAGAAGCACCAGGTGGGTTGGTGTCTTTTGACTATGAATTAAATGGAATTCATTTCAGAACAGAACAAAACAGAATCACTACAAAGAACCCAGGGAAATAGAAGAGAAAAAAACATGCAAAGTTCAAGGACTGGACCCTAACTCCTCCTTTGTCCCACAAAGTCTTCAGTCTCCCATTGAGCTTTTCACTTTGGAAGCTTGACACAGAAGAAAGGGGAAAGCAGTTTTCTCTCAACAAGAGTCATTATTTATTTTTGTGGTACTTGTGAACTGAACCCTGGATTTCATGCATGTTAGGTTGTTAGACCCCCCGGAAAACTCAGGTATCCGGGGTCCCAGGCCACGACCACGGTCATCCCAATCACCAGGCAGATTCGAGAGCTTGCTGCAAACTGCACGAGGCTTTATTGTAATTTAACGAACTAACCACATGTTAACTCAGGTCTTTCACCCACCCACTATGGCAGATGGCTTGCAAAAGACAGCTCCTAGGGCCTCCCAAGAGATCTTATAGGGCAGCGTAAGGGGAGTGTCTAGGGGTACGCACAGGCTCAGGCTTGGAGGGCTTGCCCTGTGTTGATTGGTCAACTGGTTGTTATGGCCCTCCCAGGGTGGTTGCTATGCTTTGTTCATCATTGCTGTGTGCTTGTCGGTAAAGTACACCCAGGGTCGTAAAGCATAGCGCCACCAGCTAACTTCTGATTGGTTCCTTGTCACGAGGCAGGCATCTGACTTTCTAGTGTCTAGGACAAGGTCATAGAAGCACGTGTTCGGCTGCTATGACTGCCGAAAGGGAAGCTGGTCCCTTCAAGGTAAGCACTCTAACGCTGAGCAATTCTCTCAAGATTAATTTGTAATAATTCACATTACATTAAATGTACTCATTCTTCACCTAGTTTTCTTCAGGGTATGGTAAAGGGTCAAACTGTAGCCCAACCAGCAAGGCTAGTGAATTAATGGGCTTTGCTCATGATTCAGGAGGGGCGAACATCATGTTTCTCTCAAAAACAGAGTTGGCCTAATGATCTGACAACACTGGCCCCAACCCTCCTTCTAACCATGTGGGTCTAGTCCAGTAGCTGGATTCTCTGGCGTTTTATTTTGTCTTTCTTTTGAGACAGAATCATGCACTCGAAATCCTCCTTCCTCAAACTCTCAAGTAAAAGAGATTACAGTGTATTTAACAAGAAAAGGAAGCAGGAAACAAACCAACGGTTTGAATACCCAGGGTCAGTCAATCAGCTTCAGACAATCACAGTCACGTGGTTTTACACACCGCTGGCATCTCCCTGCTTCCCAGCCTGCTCTTGCTTCCTGAGAAATGGATACTTAAATCTACTGATGACTCCCTTGTTTCCTGCCCCTCTGCCTAGTCTGCACTCAGGGTATACCTGCTCTGGATCCACACTGTGGATCCGAACCCTCGACCCTGCACTACCTTTGTTATTGCCCTCCAGTCTTCTAGATTTCTCTACAGACGGATTTTCTAATTCCCTCTTCTCTCAATGCCCCAATACCTCACCCTCTAGGACTGTAACTTCCATGACTCATCCTTCCTATGTCACTCTGTTATACATTGCCACAGATTGGGGGTGGACTTCTAAGAAATTTCATTGCTCAACTGCCTTTCTGGCTCCATTAAATCCAAAACTCTAAGGCAAGGTCTAGAGAGCCAATCTATGTCAAGCTCCCAAGTCATTGCAACTATACCTGGATGGCAGCCATGCCTTCATTTTGCTACAGAAGTTTCTTAGCGGGACAGATGCCAGCATTTGGGGCAGAGCACTCAATTCTCATACAAGTCTGACGGAAATATTGCAGACTGTTACTAACATACCCCAGGAATAGTGACATCTAAAACTACATCAAACATCTCCAAATGTCGTCCCCCACCCCCAATCCTCTTCTCTTTTTGTGCCTCCCAAGAGTGGAGTGTGTGAAAGCATACACACACATACACACACACACACACACACACACACACACACACACACACACACACAGCACCCTACTAGGTACCAACCATCCCACCACACTTCTTAGGTGATCGATTGTCCTTTGCTCGGGATTAATGAGTTTTCCTGATCTAGGACTTCTAGCTTCATTCTAGGAATTCCAGGCAAACCCGGATGATTGATCACTCCAGATTGTCTTCTATTGGTTCCTACAAGAGAGTCCTTTGTTGTTGTTTTTGTTTTGTTTTGTTTTTGCTTTTTTTCCTGTCTCTAACACTCCTTTTCAGGAACTGGTTCTTTGTTTCTCCCATCCTTCCTCCATTCAGGATTATACTGGGAACAACCTTGAAGAGGAAACTAACTCAAGATACCTAAGACAGTCACCCTAGGCCCTCTCCTCTCTGTGCCAGATGCTGGTCTCAGTTTGACTAGTGCTCCTAGAGATTTAAGTTTAGGAGTTGGGCATAGTAGTACAAGTCTATCATCCCAGGCAAGGGCAGGGAGATCAGGAATTCAAGGCCATGCTCAAGCTACATAGCAAGCTTGAGAATAACCTGGACCACATGAGACTCACTTTAAAAAAAAAAAGGAATTGTTAGCCATCTTGTATAATAAAGTCCATTGTGGAAGGAAGTGTGGGCAGAATGAGCAGTACAGAATAACAACAGAAGGCATTCACACCCAGGAAGGGCAGGGATTGAGACAGGACTTTCAGGCTCATCCACAAGTGTCTAGGTCAGTGATCCTCAAACCTGGGTGTGCAGCACTGACAACTGGCAGACTTTTCTATTGTTTGGTTTGGTTTGTTGGAGGAATTCCAACAGTGTGTTACTCTGTAACCTCACCAGGCCCAGAATGGCCTCAAACTCAAGGTGATCCTCCTGCCCCAGTCTCACCAATACAGTGACAGCAGGCATGAGACATTATGTCTTGTTTAGAGCATTTTTACAAAACAAAGATTGAGGGCTGGAGAGATCGCTCGGTGGTTAGGAGCACTGACTGTCCTTCCAGAGGCCCAGGTTCGATTCTCAGCATTCACATGGCAACTAATAACTGTCTGTAACTACAAGTCTAACACCCTCACACACAGATATCCATGCCTGAAAAACACCAATGCAAATAAAATACGCAGATTGCTGAATTCCACCCCTAGAATTTTGGATTTTAGTAGGCATGCTGTGTAGCCCAGTTTTCCTTTTTAAAAAATTTAATTTAGTTTGTCATTATCATCATCTTGTGTGTGTGTGTGTGTGAGAGAGAGAGAGAGAGAGAGAGAGAGAGAGAGAGAGTGTGTGTGTGTGTGTGTGTGTGTGTGTGTGTGTGTGTGTGTGTGTATGTGTACATGCACGCAGTAACACAAGTGTGGAGTCAGAAAGGTTGGTTCTTGTCAGGCCTGGACAGCAAGCAGATTTGCTTTCCTAAGACATCCCCAGGCATCTAACAGTATCCTTTGAAACACAAATATTTTTAATTTTGTTGAAGTCCAGATTATATATTTTTTATTACTCCTGTTTTGCTGTTTTCTCTAAGATGCTGTAAATTAGAGACATTACCACAATGGACAAGGCATTTAAGGGCCTTCAAAGGCCTACAGTACCTTTCCTTGAGCTTTGCAAGATTATATCTTTTCATTTATTTTTGTTTTTTGAGACAAGATCATCTGTATAGCCCTGGATGGCCTGGTGCTATTCACATAGTTGAAGCACTTGGGAGACTGAGGGATCTTGAGTTCTAGGCCAGCCTAGGCTATATAGTGAGGCTGAATCCATTTCAGCAAGAGACAGAGAGGGAAGGAGACAAAGACAGAGAGAGAGGGTGGGGAAGGGGAGAGAGAGGTGGAGGATGAAGGAAGGAATATGAAAAGGAGGAAGGAAGGAAGGAAGGAAAAAAACTACAAATGAAGGGGCACTGTGATGGTTAATTTGATGTCAACTTGATATAAGCTAGAGTTATCAGAGAGGAGGGAGCCTCAATTGAGAAAATGCCTCCAGGAGAGAGGACTGTACAAAAGTCCTAATTAGTTTGTAGGAAGGTCTGTATAAATGCTCTTAATTAGTGATTGATGTAGGAGGACCCAGTGCATTGTGGGTGACGCCATCCCTGGGCGGGTGGTCCTAGGTCTATAAGAAAGCAAGCTGAACCTCATGGAACTTTCTCTAAAATTGGCCATATACTCAGTAACAAAGCAAACCTCAACAGATACATAAATAAAAATCGGAATAACCCCCTGTATCTTTTTGTTTTGTTTTGTTTTTGTTTTGTTTTTTGAGACAGGGTTTCTCTGTGTAGCTTTGGAGCCAGGCTGGCCTCGAACTCCCAGAGATCCACCTGCCTCTGCCTCCTGAGTGCTGGCATTAAAGGCATGCGCCACCAACGCCCAGCTAAAGTCCTGTATCTTACCAAGCCACCATGGCTTAAAGTTAGAATTCAACAACAGCGAAAACTCTAGAAAGCCTAAAAAAACTCATGGAAACTGAATAATGCATGCACAATTGAATCACCCCTGGGTCAAGGAAAAAATAAAGATAGAAATTAAAGACTTCCTAGAATTCAATGAAAATGGATGCACAATATACCCAAACTCATGGGCCACAATGAAAGCAGTGCTAGGAGGAAAGTAGCACTAAATGCCTACATAAAGAAATTGGACAAATACCATACTAGTGATTTAACAGAACACCTGAAAGTTCTAGAACAAAAAGAAGCAAATTCATCTAGGAGGAGTAGATGCCAGGAAATAATCAAACTGACGACTGAAATCATTAAAATAGAAACAAATCGAACAATACAAAGGATTAATGAAGAAAAGTGTTGGTTCTTCAAAAAAAATCAACAACATAGATAAACCCTTATCCAAATTAACCAAAAGGCAGAAAAAGAATATCCAAATTAACAAAATCAGAAACGAAAAGGCAGACACAACAACAGACACTGAGGAAATCCAGACAATCATTAGGTCATACTTCAAAAACCTATTTTGAAGGTTTTTGAATTGGAAAATTTAAAAGGAAGGAATAATTTTCTGGATAGGTACCACATATGGAAATTAAATCAAGACCAAAGAAATCATTTAAATAGACCTATAGCCCCTAAGGAAATAGAAGCAGTTGCTAAAAGTCTCCTAGCCAAAAAAGGCCCAGGACCAGATGGTTTCAATGCAAAATTCTACCAGAAATTCAAAGAAGAGCTAATATCAATACTCCTCAAATTGTTCTGCACAACAGAAGGAACATTGCCAAACTCTTTTTATGAGGCTACAGTTACTCTGATGCCCAAACCACACAAATATTGCAACAAAGATAGAGAATTATAGACCAATCTCCCTCATGAACATTGATACAAAAATACTCAATAAAATACTGACAAACAGAATCCAAGAACACATAAAAAAAAATCATCCACCATGACCAAGTAGGATATATCCTAGAGATGCAAGGATGGTTCAACATATGAAAATCCAACAATGTAATCCACCATATAAACAGACTGAAAGAAAAAAACCCACATGGTTATCTCATTAGATGTTGAAAAGGCCTTTGACAAAATCAAACACCCCTTCATGATAAAAGTCTTGGAGAGATCAGGCATACAAGGAACGTATCTAAACATAATAAAAGCAATTTACAGTAAGCCGACAGCCAACATCAAATTAAATGGAGAGAACCTCAAAGCAATTCCACTAAAATTAGGAACAAGACAAAGCTGTCCACTCTCCATTATCTATTCAATATTGTACTTGAAGTGTAAGATAGAGCAATAAGACAACAAAAGGAGATCAAGGGAATACAAATTGGAAGGAAAGAAGTCAAACTCACTATTCACAGATGATATGACAGACATAAGTGACCCCAAAACTCTACCTGGAAAATCCTTCAGCTGATAAACACCTTCAGTAATGTGATGGGGTGCAAGATTAACTCAAAAATATCAGTAGCACTCCTATAAACAAATGATAAACGGGCTGAGAAAGCAATCAGAGAAACAGCACCTTTTACAATAGACACAAATATAAAATATCTTGGGATAAATGTAACAAAACAAATGAAAGATGTGTATGACAAGAACTTTAAGTCTCTAAAGAAAGAAATAGAAGAAGACATAAGAAAATGGAAGGATCTCCCATGCTCTTGGATAGGTAGGATCGACATAATAAAAATGGCAACCCCTCCAAAAGCAATCTACAGATTCAATGCAATCCCCACCAAAATCCCAACACATTTTTTCACAGACATTGAAAGAATATTATTCAACTTCATATGGACAAAAAAAAAAAAAAAACGGAATAGCTAAAACAATCCTGTACAATAAAGGAACTTCCGGAGGCATCACCATCCCTGACTTCAGGTTCCATTATAGAGCTATTGTAATAAAAACAGCTTGGTATTGGCATTAAGACAGACAAGAGGATCAATGGAATCAAATTGAAGACCCCAATATCAATCCGCACACCTGTGAACACCGGATTTTTCACAAAGAAGCCAAAAAGGTTCAATGGAAAAAAGAAAGCATCTTTAACAAATGATGCTGGCACCAGGTGGTGGTGGCACACACCTTTAATCCCAGCACTCTGGAGACAGATAGAGAGAGCCACTGCGAGGTTAGGGAGAAAGCTGGTGCTAGGGAAACCCCCAAGAATCCATAAAGATGACCCAATTATTCTCCTAGCAATATTGGAGAGCGTGCCCAAACTGGCCTTCCCCAGTAATCACCAGATTGGTGAATGCCCCAATTATTATCATAGAGCCCTCATCCAGTAATTGATGGAACTGGATGCAGAGATCCACAACCAAGCACCAGGCTGAACTCCAGGAATCCAGTCAAAGAGAGGGAGGAGGGATTACACGAACAAGGGCAATTAAGATCATGACGGCGAAATCTACAGAGACAGCTGAACCAAGCTTGTGGAAACTCATGAACGCTGGGATGACAACTGTGGAGCCTCCATGGGACTAGACCATCTGTATGTGGGAGACAGTTGTAAAGCTTGGAACTATCTGGGGGGCCCTGGGAGTAGGACCAGGATCTATGCCTGGTGCTTGAGCCAGCTTGTGAGAGCCCGTTTCCTATGAAGGGATGCCATGCTCTGCCTTAACTCAGGAGGGAGAGGCTTGGTCATGCCCCAACTTAATGTGCCAAACTGTCAACTCCCCATGGGAGCCCTTATCTATCTATCTATCTATCTATCTATCTATCTATCTATCTATCTATCATCTATCGGAAGGAGTGGATGGAAAGTGGGATGGGGGAGGAGGTGGAGGGGGTTTGGCAGGCGGGGTGGGAGGGAGAACTTAGGTTGGAATGTAAAATGAAATTTAAAAAAATAAATATTTAAAAATAAGTAAATAAATAAATAAAAATAATCTAAGAAAAAGAAGAAAGGAAGGAAGGAAGGAAGGAAGGAAGGAAGGAAGGGAGGAAGGAAGCTGAGCAAGCTATGGGAAGAAGCCAATGAGCAGCTCCCCTCCATGGACTCTACAACAGCTCCAGGTTCCTGACCTGTTTGAGTTCCTGTCCTGACTTCCTTTGATGATGAACAGTGTTGTGGACGTATAAGCCAAATAAACCCTGTCCTCCCCAACTTGCTTTTGGTCATGGTGTTTCATCACAACAATATAAACCCTAACTAGGACAGCCAATGAGATGGCTCAGCAGATAAAGTCACTTGCTACCACACTTGACTAGCTAGGAGGGAGCTGATTCCTGAAAGCTGTTCTCTCGCTTTCACAGGCATATCATTGCATGTGTGCAGACACACACACACACACACACACACACACACACACACAAAGAAAATGAAAATTAGTTGTACAAGAATATGAAAATACTTAACACTTCTGAGCTGTATACTCAGTATACAGTGTTGTTGTAGAATATTATTTTAAGATGTTACATTTGTTTATGCTGTGGAACATTTGTTTAATGATGCAAACATGTGCTGCACTCTTTTATGTTGCATTTGTTTAACTCTGTGAAGCTGTGTTACTTTGCTTGTCTAAAACACCTGATTGGTCTAATAAAGAGCTGAATGGCCAATAGCAAGGCAGGAGAAAGGATAGGTGGGGTTGCCAGGCAGAGAGAATAAATCTGGGGAGAAATCTGGGAGGAGGAGATGAAGGAGTGAGAAAGAGGAGGTAAGGAAGACATTCCATGGGCCAGCCACTCAGCTATACAGCAAGCCACGGAGTAAGAAGTAAAGAAATATGTGAAGACTGGAGAAAGATAAAAGTCCAGAGGCAAAAGGTAGATGGTATAATTTAAGTTAAGAAGAGCTGGCTAGGGCTGGAGAGATAGCTCAACGGTTAAGAGCACTGGTTATACTTCCAGAGGTCCTGAGTTCAATTCCCAGCAACCACATGGTGGCTCAGAACCATCTGTAATGAGTCCCGTTGCCCTCTTCTGGCCTACGGGCATACATGCATGCAGAACACCGTATAAATAATAATATCTTTTAAAAGACAAGCTGGCTAAAAACAAGCCACCAAGTTAAGGCTGGACATTCATAAGAACGAATAAGCCTCCGTGTATTTATTTGGGAGCTGGGTGGCAGGTCCCCAAAGGATAAGAGCCAAAAGAGTAAAAACAACCAACTACATAGTGTACTGTAATATACTGTAATAAAGATACTAAATCTATATTGTATCCTTATGTTATTTTTTCCTGATTTTTGGTGGTGCTGGGCACTGAACCCAGGGCCTCAAGCCTACTGGGCAAGCAAACTACCCCTAAGCTACACCCCTAACCCTAGGCATTTTTGATTAACTAATTTAATTCTTATTTTATATATAAGCTTCAAAATTTTTTTTTGAGACAGGATCTCACTCTGTAGCTGAGGCTGGCAAAGAATTCACTATGTATCCTGTGCAAGCCTCAAAATCATGACTTTAACCTCTCGGTATTATAGGTGCAAGTCATCATTTCAGGCTCTAATTTACAATTTTAAGAGGATATTCACTGTGTTGTCCAGACTGACCTAAAACACCTAGTTTCAAGTGGTGGTCTAGCCTCAGCCTCACAAGTACCACCTTCCCCCAAACCTATGTGTTTTCCCTTTTTATTCAACAATAAAAAGCAATGTGACATTTAAATGTTTTTCTAAATAGCAGGCCTGGTTTAGTCAAAGGAAGCAGTTGGTATCTAGAGTAAGCTTAGTTTAATACTTTAGGTTAATACTTTAATACTTAGTTTAGTACTTTTGTCGTTTAATACTTTAGTCTTAATCATGTAATTCATAGCAATGTTTCGATAGTCCTTGTTTATCCTCCTCAAACTCTTCCATCCTTGTCCTCAGGCCAACACCACGTAGGAGCTGAGTCGAGGGATGTCCTCAGGTGACTCTGTGTTTCTTGTATGACACACGGGCCTCTCTAAGTCATCATCAACTCTTTGCTCCTGGGTTTCTGGTGAATTCTAATCCTCCACTCGGTATGGGCTTCATTCAGGAGAGAGAAATCTCAGAAGGTTGGGTCAATAGGTGAAAAGGCAAATAGTAGAGGTGGGAGGGTCAGAAGTTCAAGGCCAGCCTGGGATACTTGAGACTTGGTCACAAAACAAAACAAAAAGCAAAGCAAGTGGGAAGGAAGTAGGGGTCTGACATCTCTCTATCATTCCACAGAGAGTGGTGCTGGGGCCAGTGCACTGATGGACCAGTCTCCGTGCTGAGAAAAGGGATGTTGGCTACTGAGTGAATGTAAGAAAGACCCTGTGAATGGTAAATGCAAGCATTGTGCCCGTGAAGGACGTATAAGGTGCCAGGTGTTCGGGAGAGGTGTGGGGAGCAGAGGAACCTGCGGTCCTGATGAAGGAGGAATCTATCCCATCCTTGGTCAGCTCCTTCTACTAGGGGTATGTTCAGTTCTGGCTCACAGATTCAATAACCTGGAAGGAACTTCTGAGAATGCTTACAGGAAGTTGACTCATTTCACCACAGTTTCTAAATTCACAAAGAAACAAAATGCAGTTGTACCATGCAATGTTATTTTTGGGTGTCTTCTCTGCATGCAAAGAACATCAACAGGGCACCTGTTGTGATTATTTGTTTTGTGCCATCTTTTTAAAACTAGCTCTCACAAGGGATATGAACAAACTGTTAGAGAATTTCACATACCCAAAAGAGGCTAAGCTTCCCCAGTGTTCAATGAGATGTATTTATTTTTTGTTTTTTAAATACTGTTTTTATTTTTATTTATTTATTTTTCATATTTATTTATTTATTTGGTTTTTCGAGACAGAGTTTCCCTGTAGCTTTGGAAGCTGTCCTGGAACTCGCTCTGTAGATCAGGCTGGCCTCGAACTCACAGAGATCCGCTGCCTCTGCCTCCGGAGTGTTGGGATTAAAGGCGTACACCAGCTGAGATGTATTTAAAAAGCATCAAAAGAACACCTTTTAATTTCCACACTGTAGGATATCCACATACTAAAAAGGATGTATCTGTTGTCAGGGCTATAGGAGAAAGGACATTGTCTTAGTTTTTTGTTGCTGTGATAAACACCTAACCAAAAGCAACTTAGGGAGGAAAGGGTTTATTTGGCTTACATATTGCAATTCAATTACCCATCCATCACTGAAGGAAGTCAGGGCAGGAACTCAAGCATAGACCTTGGAGAAATGCCTCACATTGGCTTCTCTCCATGGCTTGCTCAGCTTGCTTTTTATAATTTTTCATTTTTATGTACATTGGTAGTCTTCCTGCATGTATGTGTGAGGGTGTCAGATGCCCTGGAACAGGAATTACAGAAAGTTCCCTGTTGCCATTTGGGTGCTGGGAATTCAACCTGGGTCCTTTGGAAGAGCAGTCAGTGCTCTTAACCACTAAGCCATCTCTCCAGACCCCTTAGCTTGCTTTCTTATACAATGCAGGACAACCTACCCGGAGGTGGCACCACCCACAGTGGACTGGGCCCTCTTGTATCAATTGTTCAACAAGAAGATGCCCCGCAGACTTGCCCACAGGCCAATCAGATGGAAGGATTTTCTCATTGAAGTTCCCTCTTCTCAGATGACCATAGCTTGCATTAAGTTGTATGAGGGGTGAGTGCACCCCTGCATGAGAGTGGCCATGTCAAGGATGCCAGTGTTTCAGACTCACAGGAATGGCAATGCCTTCTCCTGGTAGATATTGACCATCTGCTGACCGTTAGCTAAAAACAGTATTGCAGAAGGTACAGACTTCAGCTTCTACCTCAGCGATGACTACGTGATCACCCCTACTTAGATGAGCTAACCCTCATCCTTCTTCATGCTATCCTGGCTGCTGGAGCATCTTCATCCCAGCACACATCCTCCCCGTCCCAGCTTACACGACTTCTGTCTGTCTTTCCTAGTCTCCCATTATTCCCAGTCAACTTTCCAGGGCCCAGCTGTGAAGGCTGTGGCAAAATTGAAACAAACAAACAAAAACAAGTAGGACAGGCTTCATCTTACAGTTTTGAAGGCCCTTCTGGCAATAGATGCCTAAAATGTGAAATTCTGTACTGGCGAGATGGCTCAGAGGTTAAGAGCACTGGCTGCTCTTCCAGAAGTCCTGAGTTCAATTCCCAGAAACGGTATGGTGGCTCACAACCATCTGTAATGAGATCTGATGCCCTCTTCTAGAATAAAGGAGTACATACAGATGGAGCACTCATACATAAAATAAATAAATAAAAATCTTTAAAATTTGAAATTCTATAACCTCTAACCAATAAATCTTCCTTCTCCCAGCACTTGGGAGGCAGAGGCAGGTGGATCTCTGTGAGTTCAAAGCCAGCCTGGTCTACAGAGCGAGTTCCAGGACAGCCTCCAAAGCAATACAGAGAAACCCTGTCTCAAAAAACAAAACAAAACAAAAAAAAATGGGGTCCTGCCAGGGCATTTCCCAATCAGGAGAAATGATGGAAGTGCCATAATCTAAGAGTGTCTGTTTCCTTAGAGTTTGGGTAGGAAAAGGGAGAGGAAAAATCCATAAGATGTATCATAAGTAATCAAGCTAAGAGGAGATGCTTCCCAAAGTAGACAGAGTGGGTTATGTCAGCTTATATTACAGAGAAGAAAGGGTCCCTGAACCCTCAAATTTAAAGGTCTGGGAATGTGAGAACCCCAAAATTTAATAATAGATCTTTAAAAGCCACAGGAAGGAAGATGAAAATCATTCATATTATCCATCTATCTTCATTACTATTCTCTTACTGTGAGGAGACACCATGACCAAGGCGATTCTTAGAAGAAAGCGTTTAACTGGAGGCTCACTTGCAAAGTCAGAGGGCGAGCCCGTTATCATCATGGTGGGAAGAACACAGGCATGGCACTGGAGGAGTAGCTGAGGGCTTTACATCAAGATCATCAGGCAGGGAGAAGACAGGAGGGGAGGGGAGGGGAGAGGGGGAAGGGGAGGGAGACAGAGAGGGAGGGGGAGGGAGGGAGAGAGAGAGAGGGGGAGAGGGAGAGAGAGGGGAAGGAGGGGGAGGGAGGAGGGGGAGGAGAGGGAGGGAGAGGGAGAGAGAGAGGGAGAGAGAGAGGAGAGGGAGAGAGAGAGGGAGGAGAGAGAGAGGGAGGGAGAGAGAGGGAGGGAGAGAGAGGGAGAGAGAGAGGGAGGGAGAGGGTGAGGGAAGGAGGGAGGGAGGGAAGGGGGAGGGAGAGAGACTGCTGGGCCTGGTTTGGGCTTTTGACACTTCAAAGCCCACCCCTTTGGCACACCTACTCCAACAAGGCCATACTTCCCTGATAACCTCCCAAACAGTTCATCAACGGGGAACTAACCATGCAGATGTATGAGCCTGGGGGGGGGGGCATTCTCATTCAAACCACCACACCATGCAAGCATTGACCTGACAGATGGGTAGATTTGTCTTGCTCTGGGAAGAGTCTAATTTGCTCAATTCCACGACCCAGTTATCCTGTCATGAGAGCCCTAATGACTTTTAATTATCTAACCTGTGCCTGCTGATTGGCAGACAACACAAGTTTTAAAGGCAAGAGAAGCAGTCAAGCAAGGACAGCGAAGAGGGAGAGAGATCCCCGTTTTGGGAGGCGATCTATTTCCTGACTGGGTAGAAGTGGGTACTTGCGCCTTTAATTTGTGTTTCTTTCCTTTTTAATCATCTGCCTGACTCTGTGGGCAAGTTGTGAACTATTCAAGCAAAGCCACAGACCAAGCAATAAATTGCGTCTTTAATGTTTGAATGTCAGGGCTAGACATCTGTTACTTAGACACGTGTGAAATTAAAAGAAAACAAGAATAAAAGGGGGGAGGGAAACATTTAAAATTCAGACAGCCGCAGAGTTGGGCTCTGTTTCAAAGAGCAGAAACAATCCCAGGGCAGGACCTAGCAACAATACTTCAGACTAAATGGGAAAAGCAGAAGAAACGGAAAGGGACTTGGGAAAAAGGATTTTTTTTTTCCTTTGTTCTCCAGCGGCTGCAAAAGTTTGGCTTTCCCCACAGACTTGAAACAACAGTCCAAGAAGGGAGATTGCATGGGATTTTACCTTGTTCGTGGCTGGAGAGGGGCGCCTGTTGTCTCCTTTTCCTTGCCATCATTTTCATCCTGGGTGAAGCAGCCATCTGCAGCAACCCACTCCCATCTCCCCCAGAACCCAATGCTGGCATCCATCTGCCTCTCCTGTGTAAACCACAGCTGTCGGTGGGTCAGGAAAGGAGGTCTGGCTGTAGACTAAGTTGCTCTCTGATCACACTGACTCGTTCAGCAGGCTCTCAGCTACAGACATCAGAATGCAAAGAGTAGAAAGTAGTGAAGGAGATTTTTAGCAGTTAGACAGAAAAGGAAATATTTTCTCACTTCCTGGCTGGCCCTGAGGTCAGTGGCCTGTTAGGGTCAAGGTGGAATATTTCCAGGCTTTTGGCCTCTTATCCAAAGAGTTGAAAACAAGGGCTCACACAGATTTGCAAAAGTATGGAGATAACTTTATTTGTAGCAAAGTGATAGTACAGATTGTAGAGCTCAAATGCTCAAAAACAAAGAAACAAACAAACAAAAACCATTGAACCTGGCAGTGGTGGCACATGCCTTTAATTCCAGCACTCAGGAGGCAGAGGCAGGTGCTCAAGGCCAGGCTGGTCTAGAATGAGTTCCTAGACAGTCAAGGCTACACAGAGAGACCCTGTCTTGGGGTGGGGGTGGGGAGGAGTCCACTTAATGCTGTCTGTATATTCATGGATATAGGTAGACTCCTGGTCAGTTTGTTGTGTTTTGTCAGTTTGACACAAATTAGAGGCATCTGGGAAGAGGAACCTAGACGAGAAAACGCCTCCATCAGACCGGCCAAGAGCTAAGTCTGTGGGAGCATTGTCTTGATTAATAGTTAATGTGGGCTCCCGCCTCCAAGTTCTTTCTTGAGTTTCTGCCTTGTCTCCCCTCAGTGGACTGTGATCCAGGATATGTAAGCTAAATTAATCCTTTTCTCTCTTTCCAAGTTGGTTTTGGTCATGGTGTTTTATCACAGCAATGGAACACAAGTTGAGACAGGGTGAGTCTCTCTAAAGAAAATGACTGTGTGTCCCCCAGCAGAGGCCATCGGTTGCCAACAGCTCCTTTACTAGCCCCCTCCCCCCTACACACACACACCCATGCGGGGACTTTCGTCAAGCTTGATCTTGTTCAGTGACAGCCACTGTGAGTTCCTGAACAAGACCATGTCCAACAAATGCTGCTCCCCTGCAGTCACTCACACCCAGTGACAGTAAGAAAGACCCTTTGCTGCAGAATCAGGCTGGCTTCCTGACACTGCACTCCAGTTCACTCAAGACCACCTGCTTTGGGAATTTTACAAGAGATAGCAGTCCATGTTGGACTTTCTTGTTTGTTTGGTTGTTTGTTTTGAGACAGGGCTTCCCTGTGTAGCTCTGGCTGAACTGAAACTCACTTTGTAGACCAGGCTGGCCTTGAACTCTTGGAGATCCTCCTGCATCTGCTTTCCAAGTACTGGGATTAAAGGCGTGAGCCACCACCTGGCTACTTTGGACTCCCTCCCTCCCTCCCTCCCTCCCTCTTTCTTTCTTTCTTTCTTTCTTTCTTTCTTTCTTTCTTTCTTTCTTTCTTTCTTTCTGGATTTTGTTTTGTTTTTCAAGACAGTGTTTCTCTATGCAGCCCTGGCTGTCCTGGAACTCACTCTGTAGACCAGGCTGGCCTCGAACTCACAAGAGATCCACCTGCCTCTGCCTCCTGAGTGTTGGGATTAAAGGCGGGTGCCACCACTGTCTGATACTTAGGACTTTCTTAAAGATTTTAATTATTTGTCTTATAGTACCAAGTTTAATTCAAACTGATATGCAGGTACTTTTATTTCCTTTTATTTTAAAATTCGTGTAACCCCAAAGTCCAATAATCTCTTTGAGAATGTAAGCTTTGGCCTCTGTGTTTCAAGCTTCCTAAGGCACTGAGGATTTGGGAAGAAGTGAGTTAACCAACTTCTGAGCAGACAGTGTCCCGGGAAGAGCAGCTCTCAGATGCTGAGAATACGTGGGCTTCCCTGGGCTTCCCTGGGCTCACTTAACAAATGCTCAAAGGCTCAGAGCCCATCTCAGGTCTTTGTGGCTGATCTTGCCCTGCACAGCTTTTGGATCTCCCTTACCAACAGGCTGGTCAAGTCCTCAGTATCCATAGGTGCTATGGAAAGAAATACACAGCAAAAGAAAAAAGAATCCATGGAGCAGCTGGAGGGTCAAAGGGCCAGCAGCAATAGGTTCTACTACAAAGAGGAAACTTCTAGAACTATTTCCTGAAAAAACCCCAAAGCCCCCCCCCCCACACTAGCCACTTGCCTGACTGATTTTTGGCAAATTCTCATTCTTGCTCAAAAACAAACAAATAAAAACCCAGCACATACCTGTGCTTACAAAAGGAGCTGATCCAAGTGATCAATTGATCATCTCTCTCTCCCCCACCACACTCTCTTTCTTTCTTTCTGGAGTGTGTGTGTTGGTATTGTTAGTTAGTGACTGTTGTCCTAGCCAAGTGACTGCCATTTTGGGGAGTCCAGTTGTGCCCTCTTGCAAAAGGATTATGTCAGCTTAGCTTGTTGACTGTTTACATCGCCTTGAACTCCAGGCACTCATTACCTTAATTGCACAAGGCCTGTGGGAAGGGCTGGACTATATAGGCCAGCAAGACTAGGGAAAGGAACCTCAATCCATGTGGCTACAAGGGAGCCCTCATCTCTGCTGGGTAAAGGCTTTTCAGGTACAGCATGTTGGGGTGGGTGCACACATACCCATGTAGGTAACCCCTCACCTATGCTCTGTAAGGATTCCCCCAGAATGAATATTGGAGGAATCATGCCTCAGTTTGTCACTGGGACTTTAAGAGAAAGGCTACATGCTGCTTGCATCCCCTGGGTGGGAGGGAATTTTAGTGGTTACCTGGACTCAGCACCTCGAATATTCTAAGCTAGCACCATATCATTGAGTTATTCCCCCAGCCATTTTTTTTTTAAGATTTTATTTATTAGTATACAACATTCTGCACACCAGAAGAGGGCAGTAGATCTCATAACGGATGGTTGTGAGCCACCATGTGGTTGCCGGGAATTGAACTGAATTGAACTCAGAACTTCTGGAAGAGCAGTCAGTGCTCTTAACCTCTGAGCCATCTCTCCAGCCCCCAGCCATTTTTACCTCAGCTAGTTATCACGACAACCCTGGAGGGCAAGCATTACTAATGCCCATTTTATAGATTAGGAAATTGAGTTAATCAAGAGTTGAAAAATTATCGCTGGGATCCAAGCAGTCTGGTTCAAGTTAGGTGATGAAGCTCAAGTTCGAAGCCAGGGCATGCTAAGAACACACTTGCCAGTGGACGGTGGTGGTTCACGTCTTTAATCCTAGCACTTGGGAGGTAGAGACAGGTGGATCTCTGAGTTCAAGGCCAGCCTGGTCTACAGGGCAAGTTCCAGGACAGCTATGGCTCAACAGGGTTTTGAGAAACCCTGTCTCAAAAAAACAAAACAAAACAAAAAACCTGAATTAAGACATCAGGGCCAGGAAGATGGCTCAGTGACTAGAGCGATGATTTGTCAATGTGAAGACAGAAGGTTGGATTGATCCCTGGAACTCACATAAATGCCTTCTGGGTGCGACAGCTGCCTCTAATCCCAGAGCTCCAGAGGTTGAGACAGCAGAGCCAGCCCCTGGGCACGCTGATTCCTTATGCTAGTCGACTCTGAGCTCCCAGTGCATCTAGAGATTTTGCCTCAGGGCTGGAGAGATGGCTTAGTGATTAAGAGAACTGACTGCTCTTCCACAGGACCTGGGTTTGATTTCCAGCATCCAATCAGGTCACAATCAGCTATAACTCCAATTTTTCTGGTCTCCTTGGACACTGCATAGATATATCAAATACTTATATGCACAAAATAAAAACACAACATTTAAAAAAGATCCTGCCTCAGGAAATAAAATGGAGAGCAAGAAAGAAACACTTGTAATACTCACACAGACACACTCACATACACTTGAGTAAAAATCCAGCCACAAGTTTGTCCTTGAGGTTGAATAATTCTCCATTCTGTATGTACACACCGCACTTTCTGCATTCACTCATCCTTGACAGGACCCAGATTTACAGCATATCCTGGCTATTGTGAACAGTGCCGAAATGAGCATGGGCGTGTGGGTATCTTTTTGTCTGCAACTTCATTTTCTTCATGTAAATGCCCCAAAGTGGTAGACTGGGTCAGGGGTAGCTCTACTTTTAGTTTTTTTTGAAACACCTGCATATTGTTTTCCACAGTGGTTAGACTAATATATATTTCCACTAACAGTGTATAAAGGGTTCCTCTTTCTGCACATCCTCGCCGATATTTGAAATTTGTTTGTCTTTCTTTGATGTGAGACACATCTCTTGTAGCCCAAGCTGGTCCCAAACCCCTAGTCCTCCTGCCTCTTCCTTCTGAATTCTGGGGTTACAGGTGTGCATGACCATGCATGGCTATAATTGTTTTTGATAGAAGTTTAAATTTTGGTAAGGTCCAATTTATTGATTTATCACATTTATCAATCATATTTTAACATCATATCTAAAAAACTTTATTACCTCAATATTTTTCTTCTAGAGTTTTATACTTTTATATTTCACATATAAGTATGTGGTTAACATTGTCTTAATTTCTGTTATGATATGAAGCATGAGCTGAAGTTCATTTCTTTCTCCACAATGCTATTTAATTGTCACAGCCTTATTCACTGAAATTATTCATCGAAAACTCTATGTCAGGGCTGGAGAATTGGCTTGGGGGCTAAGAGCACTTGTTGCTTCTTACAGAGGACCCAGTACCCATATGGTGTCTCACAACCGTCTGTAACTCCAGTCCTAGGTGATCTGACACCCTCTTCAGACTGTGGTGGGTGCCAGGCACGAACATGGTACACATACATACATGCAGTCAAAATATTCACACAAGGGGGCTGGAGAGATGGCTCAGCGGTTAAGAGTACTGACTGTTCCTCCAGAGGATCTGGGTTCAATTCCCAGCACCCACATGGCAGCTCACAACTGTCTGTAAGTCCAAGATCTGACACCCTCACACAGACATACATACAGGCAGGATACGAATGTATATAAAAATAAGAATAAATAAATTAAAAAATACTCACACAGATAAAATAATGAAACGAATTTGAGAAAAAGAAGCTATATGTCGCCGTTGTTTTTATTTTACCTTATGTATGGGTGTTTTGCCATCATAAATGTCTGTCCACCTTATGCATGCAGTTCCCAAAGAGGCCAGAAGAGGGCATCTGATTCACGTGGAGCTGGAGTTGTGAGCCGTCACATGGGTTCTGGGAATTGAACCTGGGTCCTCTGGAAGAGCAACCAGTAAGTACATTTAACCGCAGAGCTGTCTCTCCAGCTCCCTAATGGGAGAACTTCTGTGGTAATATGATTTGAGGATGCTGAACCAAAAAAGAACTTCTCAAAACGCCATGCGCGCGAGGGTGTAGCGGAGGAGGGGCACCTAGGGCTAACAGTACCGTTTTCTACCCCTCTGGTCTGCGTCTCAACAAGCATTCCGCTGAACCTGATCCTGGAAATGCTCGGACGGGATGTGAGAAACACGGGAGGAAACGGTCCTTTATGTCCGTCTGTCCGCGGCGTGTGGCTGGGAGGGGGCTGGTGAAGAGAACCTGCAGGACGCTGGGGGGAGAAAAGAATCACTCAACAGTAGTAAGAGAAGCGATGGCTCGGGGTGTGAGCAAACGTGTGTCTGTGCGTCTACCTCAGCGGGTTTATGTGGTGCTGGGCATTGAACCCAGAGCTCTGTAAGTGCCAGCATCGTGCACGCTGCCAACCGAGCTACGGCCACAGCCCAATGCTTTGCTTGTTGTTTTGAAACAGCTCTTGCTATGCAGGCCAGAGTGGCCTAGAACTTTCTGTCCTCCTGCTCTAGCTCCCTAAGTATCTAATTACAGGCATCAGTCACCACGGCAGGCGCTGAGGCAGTGTTACTGGAGAACCCTTCTTTTCTTTTTTCTTTCTTTCTTTACTTTTTATTTTTTGAAACAGGGTCTCACTCTGTAACCTTGGCTGTCCTCACTATGTAGAGCAAGCTAGCCTCGAACTCAGAGATCCACCTGCCTCTGCCTCCCGAGTGCTGGGATTAAAGATATGAGCCACCATGCCAGTTGGAAACTCTTTTTAAACGTTTACTGTGTGGCTGCACACACCTGTAATCCCAGGGCCCAGGAGCTGGAGGAGGAAGTTCAAGAGCATCCTCGGCTACCTAATCTCAAGGCTATGTCTTGACTCTCCCTGCTCGGCCACACACACTTGTGAGGCTCATAGAGCAAGGAATTCCTAAATTTCCTGGTCTGTGACTCTCAGTTCAACGCATCACAGGTGCCAAAGGCCTCCGTGCCCCCTGCCCCACGGCTTCTCCCTCTCTCTGCTAGTGGTGGGAGCGGCCAAAGGCTCACAAGGTCGGAAGACCGGGGCTTAAAGCTAAAGGGCACCAGGCTTCTCAGTTACTTCCATCCCAGCCAATGCCCCTGTTGCCAATCCAGCCGGTGGGGCTATACCTCCCTCTTGCGGCTAGGAAAGGTACTACACTTGAAGACAAGCACAAAGAGCCAGGTGAAAAAAACTCTTAGGTACGAATTCGAAGCTCTTCCCAGATCCAAGGTGGATAAGAAAGATTTCACCAGAGACATTTGCCGCCTTGTTCTTCTTTCACTTTTTTTTTTTTTTTGGACACATGGTCTCCTGCATCTCAGGCTGGCCTCAAACTCAGTATGTAGCCGAGGATTACCTTGAACTGATTCTCCTGCCTCCTCCCCTGAAGAGCTGTAATTAAAGGCATGTGCCACCACACTTTCCAGCTTTTACCGTTGTTTACCGTTCTTTCAGCTCTCCAAAGCCAGTCTTCTTGTGCATCTCTGATCTCTACTTCGCAACGTGAAAGCCCCTGTCTCATGTGATTCCTTCCTTACCCCCCCCCCCGCCCATGCCTTGCCTGTCTTTCTCTCTCAGGACGAGAGCAGCTGAACAATAACCTAAATAATGCCTTTCTAACATTTTACACAAGGCTGTATCTGACCATGCCTGTCAAAGCTAGCTTCACTGTCACCGCGACGCACCTGGAATGAAAGAGCATCCATTGAGAAAGAACCACCACGGAACTGGACTCTGGTCGTGTCTGGTGTATTGGATCCCGGTTATTGTGTTCCTCCGCGGTGGATGCAGTAAGACACACCAAACCGAATTAATAAATCCAGATTTCATAAACAGGGCAATGCAAAGCGGACCTCTCCCGGGCGACTCTCCGGAAGACAGGAGAGAGAACACGAGAGCACTGGTGGCACATCTATGGGCCCGGTGTCACATAGCCTGTAGGCGGTCTTGAGCTATATGTGTGTATGAGTGTGTGTGTGAGTGTGTGTATATGTGTGTGTATGTCTGTGTATATGTGTGTGTATATGTGTGTGTATGTGTGTGAGTGTGTGTATGTGTGAGTGTGTGAGTGTGTGTCTCTCTGTGTGAGTGTGTGTATGTGTGTGTGTGAATGTGTGTATGTCTCTGTGTGTGTATGTCTGTGTGTGTGTGTATATGTGTGTGTATGTCTGTGTGTGCATGTCTGTGTGTCTGTGTATGTGTGTGTGAGTGTGTGTATATATGTCTATGTGTGTATGTCTGTGTGCGTGTGTGTGTGTATATGTCTATGTGTGTATGTCTGTGTGTCTGTGTGTGAGTGTGTGTGTGTATGTGTGTGTATGTGTGTGTGTATGTGTATGTGTGAGTGTGTGTGTGTGTATGTGTGAGTGTGTGTGTGTATGTGTGTGTATGTGTGTGAGTGTGTGTGTATGTGTATGTGTGTATGTCTGTGTGCGTGTGTGTGTGTGTGTGAATGTGAGTGTGTGTGTGTGTATGTGTGTGAGTGTGTGTGTATGTCTGTGTGTGTGTGTCTGTGTTGTGTGTGTGAGGGTGTATGTGTCTCTGTGTGTGTGTGTAGCTACCGATGGGCGGGCTTTCTCAAGGGCGGGGTCTGAAATGGGAGGATCTGGCTGGGTGGAGCTTCCGAACGATGTCTATGAGGCATTTTCTTGATTGAAAATTGATATAGGAGGTCCCAACTTACTGTGGATGGTGCCATCCCTTGGCAGGTGTGCCTGGACTATATCAGGAAAGTAGCTGAGGGACTGGAGAGATTGCTCAGTGATTTAAGAGCACTGGCTGCTCTTATGGAAGACCTGAGTTCAATTCCCAGAACCTGCATGTTGGTTCACAACTATCTGAAGCTCCAGGTCCGGGAGATCCAATGGTCTTTTCTGACCTTCAAGGTCATTCTATGCACGTGGTGCACAAACATACATCCTGGCAAAACACCCATACAAATAAAATAAAAACCCAAGAGAGAGGGGCGGGGCAGCTGAGCAAATGGAAGCAAAGCCGGTAATCAGCACTCCTCCATGGCCCCTGCTTCAGTTCCCACTGTCCAAGCTTCTGCCTTGAGTTCCTGTCCTGGCTTCCCTCTGTGATGGACTGTAGCCTGTAAGCCAAATAAAACTTCTCCTCAAGTTGTTTTGGACATTTTTTTTTTTTTAACCAGACTTCGTAAAAAGATAAGTACACAACACCATTGATATTGGGTTTGGGACTTAACACTTCATCATGAGATTTCCCTTAGCTTTGTTCTGTTCTACCACAAACTGAGCCTTAAGTGAGCCAAGGTTTGGTTTGTTCTTTAAAAGAACCTAAGCAACTGGAACTTAGGAACATTTTCTCTTCCTTTCTTCTCTTTCTTTCTTTCTCTCTCTCTCTCTCTCTCTCTCTCTCTCTCTCTCTCTCTCTCTGAGGGTCTCACAGCTCAGCCCTGACTGGCCTGGCACTCACTGTGTAGACCAGGTTGGCCTTGAGCATGTTTTAATGTTTAAGGACTTAATTGAACTATATGTTATAAACAGAAAACTGCACACTTGTACACCCCACGAACTTCTCACAAAGTGAGCTCTCTTATGGAACCAGCACCCAGATTAAGAAGTCAAACCTGGGCAGCTCTCTCCTGAGAAGTTGAAGTCACTCGAGGACATATGCTATTGTCCTCTTACCCCTTCCTCTCATTTTTTAGTGTGAGTACGTGTGTGTGTGTGTGTGTGTGTGTGTGTGTGTGTGTGTGTGTCCACACACATATGATGGAGAATGTCTGCACATATGAGTACAGGTGCCCTGGGAGTCCAGAGAGCCATCTCTCCATCCCAACAGTTTAAAGAATCTATTTTAATTAATTAATTAATTTAATTAATTTAATTCTCTGAGGAATAAATTAAACGTGTACAATGTTGATCATACCCACTCTTTTTATCCACTCCAACTCCTCCTGTTCCCCTCCACTTATTTGGGGAAATATAACGTTAGGGCTTAAATATCTTATTATTTATCCTTAGAAAAAGGATAAAACAAAATTCTTGGGGTTTTTTTGCCATCACTAAAAGTAATCTTTTTTTTTGGTTTTTCGAGACAGGGTTTCTCTGTGGCTTTGGAGGCTGTCCTGGAACTAGCTCTTGTAGACCAGGCTGGTCTCAAACTCACAGAGATCTGCCTGCCTCTGCCTCCCTAGTGCTGGGATTAAAGGTGTGTGCCACCAATACCGGGCTTCTAGTTCTTTTTATTCTAGATAGCTAGCCACATGACTTTGTCCCTGAACTTGGTTACAAGCTTATGCTTGAAAACAGGTTCTGTGGCGTTCAGACATCTGAATGTTCATTCCATAGATAATTGCACTGTTTTCAAATGGCAAATACACAAAAAAAAAGAATTAAAAATTGGTAAATTAACTCAAAGAAATGTGAGTTAGGAAATAAATACAAATAAATAAAATAAATAAATAAAATAATAAATAATAAATAAAATAAATAAATAAATAAATAAGTAAATAAAAGCATCTAGTCTGGAAACTTATTATGTAGCTCAGTAGACCAAGCTGGCATCAAACTCAAGACAATCCTCCTGACTCAGGCTCTGAAGTGCTGAGATTACAGATTTAAGTCATCACATCTGCCTTAAATGCAGGAAAGACTAGGCTAGACCACTAACAGGCTAGATAGAAAAGGGCACTGATAGATAAAGAAGATATCAAACTTCTGGCTTCTTCCTCACGCCTCTGACCAGAGACAAAGGCCTGGAGGACTTTTTCTCCTGCCAGGAGCACCCCATCCCCCCTATCCAACCCCACCACTTTCTGCTGCCCAGTTTGGGTTCATCAGATTTGTTTAAGACCAGTACGGACATGTTGACTTGAAGCTATAGGTCTATCAGATCTGAATATGCCCAAGTTGACCAAACTAAAAATCTGGGGACAGGACCTGCCCTGTGCCATCACAAATACATGTTTCCTGAAGCTGTGAGCCCATCAGCTCCCCTTTGCTGTCTAAATTGGTCAACCTAAAATTAGGGGAAGGAAACCCATCCCAGGCCACCAAAAACACTTAAGGCCGTGAGCATCCAGTGGAAAACGGATTTCGGTCCCCTCTCTGCTATGTAGAGTCTTTCTCTCAGTGACCTTTGCAGAGTGCCCATTTCTGTACCCGTAATGAAGTTCATTACCTGTTGATTCCTGCTGTGTCTGAGGATTCTCCTGACTTTTATTTCTCAACCTTCCTAACGCTGCAACCCTTTAATACAGCTCTTCATGTGTGGTGACCCCAACCATAAAATCATTTCATTGCTACTTCATAACTATAATTTTGTTACTGTTATGAATTGTAAATATCTGATTTGCAACCCCTGTGAAAGGGTCATTCCAGTCTCCACCCACAGGTTGAGAACTGTGGCCCTCGATGGTAACAGTTATATTTGTGAGAATTGCTCCATTTCAAGTATTTTGTCATACTAGGTAAAACTAAATTATGATGATGGCATCCATTAATTTTATCTGCTTTCAAACTTGGTGATGAAGGAATCAAACAATACATACTCATGTGTGCAACTTTTGCTGAATGTTGTAAAATTCATCTGTGTTCTTTGCTTATTTGTTGTCCTTTCTTTCTTTCTTTCTTTCTTTCTTTCTTTCTTTCTTTCTTTCTTTTTTTCCTAGACAGGCTCTCTCCACATAACCCCAGCTGTCCTGGAACTCTCTGTGAAGCCACGCTAGCCTTGAATTCCCAGAGGTCCTCCTCCACCTGCTTCTGCCTCCCAAGTGCTGGGATCGGAAGTGCCCACCACCACACCCTGCATACATCCGCGTCCTTCAGTGGCAATCTTTGTCATTATGTCAGTATATCATTGCAGAATGTACCACAACTTACCTGCTTATTGTTTGTGGACACTTGGGGTATTTCAAATTTGGGACTACCATAGTCCCAATGAAGTCCCAATTCATTCTTGCAATGAATTTGAAAAATATTGGTATATATTTGTTTGATTGATTTATGGTTCTGAACTATAAATCAATCAAAACCTAAACCCAGGGCCCCACGAATGCTAGGCAAGTGCTCTACCACTGAACCTCACCTCCAGTACTTAACATACACATTTGTTGGCTCTACAAGTAAAGAAAGGAGCTGCACTGCCAGCTTTCCAAGGTGTAAACTGGTTTATACTGGTTCACATTCCCATCAGCCATGTGTGAAAGCTCCCATTGTTCCATATTCTTGACAACAAAGCCGTGTTACTTTTTATTTCAGCCATCCATGTAGGCGGGCAACGGTGTTTCCTGATGACTAAGTTACCTTTCCCTGAGCTTATCAGCCATTTGGCTTGAAAATCTTCTCTTGCCAAGTGCTTGTTCAAGGAAAGCTTTGGGACAAGCTACTTAAAGTCAAGCTTACCCAGAGAGCGTTAACTTACCCAAAGTTAACGCTAAGAGTATCGCTAAGTTTAATTGCAAATAATGTCATTAAAATGTAGCTACTTTAAGGGAGTCCTCAGCTCCTGGGCTTTCTGTGATCTCATGCTGGTAATGCAATACATATTCTGAAAAGCTGAGGGTGGAGGCTTTGCTTACCTTACAGAGAGATCTTGGAGAGATGTTTGTTTTGATGAGGTCAGACCCAGGGCCTGTGTGTGTGAGGCAAGTGCTTTACTAGTGACCACACCCCCAGCCCATGAGGCAGCTTTGGTATGCTCAAAATAATCAAGGCAGCCACGGTTCTCAAGTGAGATTTGATAGCTCCTGCCCGAGCGCTCACTCCACCACCATAGTTCTCCACTGCACCTAGCACCCTTAGAGTCTGTAAAAAGCTTGTCGCACAGCCCCCATTCATAAAATATAGCTGGTAATTTCAAAAGACAACCAACGCAATGTTTTCTGTGCTATAATGAGAAATGTTGGATAATAGTTAATAGTTGTCGCTGGAGAGATGACTCAGTGGGTGAGAACACTTGTTATTCCAGAGGACCCAGGTTCTATTCCCAGCACCCATATAGTGGCTCATAATCTGTATGGAACTTGAGTTCCTAGAGATCCAATTTTCTGGTCTCTATGGGCATAGTATACAGACGTACATGCAGGCAAAAGACACACACACACATATATATATATATATATATATATAATACATATTATATATATATATAATAAAAAGTAAAAAAAGTTTAAATAATGATCTATAATTAATTATTGTGATTACAACTCCCAATACAAAACACAATTTTCACCTTGAAGGAAGTAACAGCCAGTTTATTCTTGAGCCAAATGTGGAGTGACTATGGCCCAGGAACAGGAACTCAGGTTACCCCAAATAACATGTTCCAAAGTGAAGACAGATTCATGAATTTTTATAGTTACGAAACAAAAGAACTGGTACACTGGGTAGATGGTTACAACCATGAGGGACAGTCTCTGCTGTTAGTCTCAGATATTCGTGGTTGGGGTGGTGGTAAAAGCCGGTGGTCGCTAAGGTAAGGGATTCCAAAAGAGCTCACCTGCTTGTCACAATCTAAGGCCAGCCACAGAGGTAGGTTATGAATGGATATGAAGGAGACTAAAGACAACCCGGCATAATTTGCTTTGGACCCTCACCATTCCAAATCTCCACAATCCCCTGGGCAGCAGAGCAGCCTTGTACAATCTTTGTTCTTTCTGCTTTTAACCGGTTTTGAGTGAAGATTACCCCGTTCCCATGTCTTCTCAACCGTCTGTTACATCTATGCTTTTCCCTTCCTACTCTGAGTGTCTGTCCCAGGACTATTATGCAGTCTTTGTCCTTTGTCAGCCTGGCAAGGCCACATGGACAATTGTGTGCCATTAGCCCCTTCTCACTGCACGAATGTAGGTGACATACTTCTTCCTGAAAACCTGGACCAATCTGTTGACCTTTGTAGTGTCCCCGCACAGCCCGAACTTCATCATCCTTTCAGATGGGCCTAGACAGAACCTTACACTTTTTTCTTAGCTCTGTGGAAAGAGCCAAAGACGTGCTCCTTCTACTACTGGTGTTTCTCAACCTGTGGGTCACAACCCCGTTGGCAAATTTGTTATCTCCAAAGATATTTACATTACAATGCATAACAGTAGCAAAATTACAGTTATGAAAGCAGCAATGGAAATCATTTTATGGAATCACCACAGCATGAGGAACTGTATTAAAGGTCGCAGCATTAGGAAGGTTGAGAGCTACTGTCCTACTGGGACAAGGTTCTTTCAAAGCCTTTTATGTTTCTTGCTTCAATCAGAAATCACAGAGCGATGGAACTGCATTCTGGCACCTGCCATTCCAGCAAGGACTGCAAAAGAGCCCTTGTTCAATCTTTAATACAACTGTGACTTTTTCTGAAAACTTCAGTTGACACAAATAAAGGAATTACCAGCATAATTATAATAAAATAATGAATGCAGGGCCCAACTATATTAGAACATGGAATAAAATAATAGATACTCACCTGGGTGGTGGTGGCACATACCTTTAATCCCAGCACTCGGGAAGCAGAGGCAGGTGGATCTCTGTGAGTTTGAGACCTGCCTGGTCTACAAGAGCTAGTTCCAGGACAGTCTCCAAAACCACAGAGAAACCCTGTCTCAAAAAGCAAACAAAAAAATAATAATAATAGATACTGTAGATTGATTATAAAGTCAAACAGTCACAAATGTACTAACACCTCTCTAACTCCAAAGGTTAACCGTCTCTGATACCATTCTCTAGTTTGGAAATAGGGGAGAGATATGGGGTATCATTGTGTATCTCAAGCTGGCCTTGAACTCGTAAATCTCCATCCTCAGTCTCCTGAATGTTGGGATTACAGGCATTTGCCACCACACCCAGATTCTAGGTAAAATTTTGAACAAAACAAACTATAGACATGCTTTAACCTGACATTTGGATTCCAGTGAAATGAACTATTTTGTTAAATGATGTGAAAAATGCCTCTGCTTGTCTACAAAGGTGCTCAGTTTTAGGTTTATGAACAATTCCATTCCCCCAGAGTGGATTTCTGAGGACACATTCCAACGCAGGATTGTCACAGTTACTGTAAGACCACTTAGCAACCTCAGTGGCAGTAGTGTCTCCCAGTCATTATTACAAACTCAGCACTCATGGTAACACTGCTACTCTTACTAAGAACACAGTGGCATAAGGTCCCTGGTTACAATGTGATATTCAATCTGTGGGTAACAACCAAGATGACCCAGTTAGGAGGGGGATGAGTATGATCAAAATACATTATATACAGGTAGGAAACAGTCAAAAATCAAAACAAGAAATAGGGAATTAAGCCAAACCCACAGCTTTGGTCTAGGAAAGATCTGGTCTGTTGCCTCCTTTTCCTCTTCCTGTGAGACCCTAAGCAAGTTGCTGAATGTACTCAATCGAGTACAGTGTCCAAAGTTGTGAGAATGGCTCTACATTTAGTGGTGACAGTAGCACTTGCTATGTCTCATCATACCTGTGACAAGTTTCAGAGCACAGCCTTCATCCTTCACACACCATCACTCAGCTCTCAAGCTGTGTACCATCCTGCCCTATCCTGCGTTGGCACTGGCTTTCGGACATCATCCGCTCTTACACAGATCTCTTTTGAGCTCCATCCATGTTGGTAAGTTTGCTCAGTAGTAGACACTATGGAAGACATTAGGATGAACTATCAGAAAAGAAATGACAAATGCTTATCTACGGCCTCAGCAATATCGGAGAAGAGAAAAATCTTAATTGAGAAAGTGTATCTATAAGATTAGCCTATGGGGAAGTGTGGGGGTGGTCATTTTTCTTGAGAGGGCACACCAGGTAGTGCCACCCCTGGGCAAGGTGGTCTTGGGCTGTACAAGAAAACAAACTGAACAAACCAATGAGTAGCATGCCTTCATGATCTTCTTTTTTTAATTGAAATTTATTTTTTTTATAAAATACATCAGAATTTTATTGCTTGGAGAAAACAGCATATGAAATCACAAGAACATCACAATGAAAAGTCACTAGGCTTCAAACACAGAATACATTACCAGATGCAGTAAAATATTAATAAACCTGAAGTCTACATCAGAAAGAAAAAGGTATGGAAAAATACCTAAATTGTTTACTTGAGAAACATACACTTAAAACAAAGTAAAAGAATGTTCCAGTACAAATTAAAAAAGCCAACAATGATTAACTTATGTTTTTATGTATATATATATTTATATTTATATAAAAAGACAAATAATGGCAGTATGTTATGCATCAATAGCAGCAACAGCTTTTCCAGGTTCTGCAGTCATTTAAACAAAATTGTAGAGACATCTAGCACTCTCTATTAAAAAAAAAAAAAAGTAAAAAACAAAGTCCCAGAAAAACAGCATAGTTCTGTTACCCTTGTGGTACCTGGCACCATTTTTTTTTTTAAATTAGCTTCTCAATCATCATCTGGAAGGCAACCATTCTGAGCAACATCATTAAAAACAGCTCTTTCAGCCAGGCGTTGGTGGTGCACGCCTTTAATCCCAGCACTCGGGAGGCAGAGGCAGGCGGATCTATTTGAGTTCGAGGCCAGCCTGGTCTACAAGAGTTAGTTCCAGGACAGCCTCCAAAGCCACAGAGAAACCCTGTCTCGAAAAACCAAAAAAAAAAAAAAAAAAAAAAAAAAGCAGCTCTCATGATCTTTTTTAAAATTTACTTAACTTTTATTTTATGTGCATTGGTATCAGATGCCCTGGAACTGAGTTACAGACAGTTGTGAGCTGCCATGTGGGTGCTCTGCAAGAGCCGTCAGTGCTCTTAACTGCTGAGCTATCTCTCCAGTTCTCCTCCTTCATGATCTTTGCTTCAGTTCCCACCTCGTGTTCCCTCAATGGACTGTGACCCAGGATATGTAATGCAAATAAACCTTTTATTCCCAAAGTTGCTTTTTAATATATGTGTTATGTGTATTTATTATATATAATTATTATATAGAACATTTTTTTTGTTTGTTTTTCGAGACAGGGTTTCTCTGTAGCTTTGGAGCCTATCCTGGCACTCGATCTGGAGACCAGGCTGGCCTCGAACTCACAGAGATCTGCCTGCCTCTGCCTCCCGGGTGCTGGGATTAAAGGCGTGTGACACCAACGCCCAGGACAGTTGATAGTTTTGTGTATGATTTGTCACTTGTCAGTGGGAATTTTCTTGCCTGGCTGAACATATTATTATGTTTTAATATAATTTCTGTGTATGTGTGCGTCCCATGAGTGTGGGCCACGTGAGGAGGGAGTGAAGGTAGAGATCAGAAGAGGAAGTGAGATTCACCCACCCCCACTGGAGTTACAGGCTTGGTTGGAGTCACCTGAGTGGGTGCTGGGAATTAAACTCTGGAAGACTAGCAGGACACTTAATCACTGAGCCATCCAGCTGCTTTAGGTCATTGTGTTTTATCACAACAATAGATACCCACCAATACCTATCTCAGGTCTTCCAGCAAATCCCACTAAACAAGTGACAGCTAGGGGCTGGAGAGATGGCTCAGTGGTTAAGAGCACTGGCTGCTCTTTCAGAGGACCTGGGTTCAATTCCCAGCACCCACCTGGCAGCTCACAACTGTCTGTAACTCCAGTTCCAGGGCATCTGACACCTTCACACCAATGAACATAAAGTAAATTTAAATAAGTTATTTTACAAAAAAAAAACCCCACCACCACCACCACCAACAACAACAAAAAAACAAGTGACAGCTAATGAGGACACACTGAGGTGCCTTGTGATGGAGACCAGAAGGTCACTTTGACAAAACCTTGGTAACTCATTCATTACCTGAGAAAAATCCAGATTGACCTCAGCTGGGTACAAAGTATGGCATCTGGCTAGGCAGGGAAACAAACAAACAAACAAACAAAAAACAAAATCAATGCCCCTAGTCCTGTCTTTCAGGAGCTTCCAGCCCAGCTGATTAGAGCCCAGAGTGAAGGTGAAGTTGCATGTCCGAAAGCAAAGAAGACCGCAGAAGAGAAGGCACCAAGATGTGAGCTCGGAGGCCGAGTCCCTGCTGGGCACTTAAAGTACGAAGAAGAAGCGGCTGGAGGAAGGGTGAAGAGACAGCAAGCCTGTAAAAGGGCCGGATTAAACTGCTGGTCTTAATTTGGTCCTTCATTTTCCAAATATTGATCGAGTAATTCCCGTGCTCCCAATACCGAGCCAATCACATCTAATGCAAATAAAGCATAATAAGAAATGATGCTATCGCATGGAAAGAGAGCAGATGCATGGAGTAGAGAGCAGGGTAAGTGCAAAAGAGAGGTGTGTTTCAGCGCTGAGCAGAGGCCACAAACTGCTCACAGAGGTAGGAGAGGAGAGGAGGTCGTCGCACTGAGTGTTTTCCAGAGGAGACATAATTAGTAGCATTTATCTGGACATGTTTGAAATAGAAAATAAGAGGAACTAGAGAATTATATCCCCTATTTCTTATATTCTTGTATTCTATGTTGAAGAGCTTGTGCTTGTAGCCTGGCATAGCGGTGCACGCCTTTATTTCCAGCACTCGAAAGCAGAGGCAGGCAGATCTCTGTGCAGCCTGGTCTATGTGGTGAGTTCCCGGACACCAAGGCTTCTGGTAGACGAGAGACTGGAGGGACAAAATTGATCGTATCCTGCCCAGCTGGGTCACCGGCAGCCCTGTCCATTTCACTGAGACAATCGGAGGCAGGTTGGAAGCTTGTACCCACCCCACCCGCTTTTATTAGCATCCAATTGCTTCCTGCCTTACACTCTTTGGACTGCTTTCTCTCTGCCCTGCAGCTGCGTATTTTAGTCCGGGATCCAGTTTCTCCTGACTTTTGACCTTGGACTCACAGTCTGGTTACAGTTTTTAAACTGCTGCTCGCATGGAGCCCTTCGAGGCACATCAATTGCGTCCTCCAGTTACTCAGTAACTAACTCTGAGGTTCCCAGTCGGGCGAGAGGGAACGTTTTTACAGGCACTCTGCATTTGCTCCGCTTGACTAACTTAGCATGGGGGGTGGAGTCTCTCTAGAGGTGGATTCCAGCGGAACGGTCAACGAGGGAGGCAACACCTGAGCTTACATGTTCCCCTCCCCTCCCCCAGCGCAGGCCCAGCTCACCGCACCAAAATGTTTGCTCTCGATGCACAAATTTCTGGCCCTCTAAGTGCCTTACGTTGGGGACGAGGAAAATCACAGAACGATTTCTGTTTTCCTGGCCACACAGAAACTCCGAAATGGCTTGTGCCCCTCATGAAGCCAGAATGAACCACTCTGCTGGATGCGGCCATGAGGAACTATAAAAAGGGGCCTTAAGCATCTGTCTCTTTAGCTCAGGAAGGCAAGAATGAACCTCTCATCCATGGGGTGTCACTGTCTGGCTCCAAAGTTGACCTGTGTGCAAATTTCCAGGAAGGGAAAGCTTATGATTCCACAGCAGACTTAGCGGTCAGAGGAAGTGGCCCCGGGAAGTAATGACCCAGCAGGGGTGTGCCCAGCAGGTAGGAGGGCTACCTGCTTAATTCACCCTTGCTTCCAAGTCTGTCCAAAACTTGTTTCTACCTGGGGTTTGTCTCCAGACAGAGGCCCCTAAGTAACTGTGTGACCAGGGAGGTGAGTGTCATATACTGTATCTTGGAGTGGGGTTGATGAATGCCCAAATAACCTATTATACCCCCTCCCTTTTTTCTTCCTGTCTGACCATTTATGTCTATATAAATTTAAGAACAAAGACACACAAGCTAGGGTACTAGGCCACCAGCAACTACATCAAAACCAGTCCAGTCAGCCCACATACCAACACAGCCAGACTTTGCATACTGTCCTAAGAGAAGGAGAGGTTGGGCAGGTTTGTCTCAGAGGAGATCATGACAACTGGCACTTGTAAAGCATCGACATTTTTATCACCCACTTTATACTATTGGGACATAAATAGATTTATTTCTAGGTCCAGTTAGGGACTTGGAGCATCAGGCAGCAATACCTCCTTGGCCACCAGCTACTCATCAGCACGACTGACAGTCCTCATTCTCTTGCTACAGATACATCAGAGATGCCGTTTCTACCTCACTTTCTAATCTTTGCCCTCATCAGATTCAGCCCAGGCTCCTGGCTAAGTGTAGGTATTTAGGAGAGTGGCTAACTCCTTATGGGCGACTGTCTTCTTCTGCCTAGCGATGCTGGTGTTTATACGAAATGTCCAGCCTGAGAAAAAGCACTGGGTGGTACTTTGTGAATGGGATCTCTTTTCATTGTCTTCATGATGCGTGACGTTGTCTAAATATGCAGCTGCATTCAGAACTGTTTCTCCTTCAGCCATTGGCCAGATGCTCCTACCTGAATGGTTTGCTGTGAGCTCACTCAGCATGTCAAACACAGGATCCTTCCTCCCAAATCAGATTTTTTCCACCTTCTATCTTCTCTGTTTCTGTTACCAGTTGCTTAATCTTTGAAACCAAAAGAAAAACTTGTGCTGGGCAGTGGTGGCACATGCCTTTAATCTCAGTACACCAGAGACAGAGAGGCAGGTGGGTCTCTGTGAGTTCGAGGCCAGCCTGGTCTATAGAGTGAGTTCCAGGACAGGCTCCAAAGCTACAGAGAAACCCTGTTTCCAAAGTCGATTACCACTTACTTGATACTACTAGGTTTTTTTGTTTTTTGTTTTTTGCTGTTGTTTTAAGACAGTCTCACACTCTATAGCTCAGGCTAGCCTAGAACTCACTATGCAGCCCAGACTGGCCTCAAATTTGTGTTAATCCTCCTGTCTCAACCTCCTGAGTGCTGGAGTTGCAGGCCTGTGCCGTGTCTCAGGGTTTCCAGTTGTGATGAAGCACCATGACCAAAAAAGAGTTTATTTCACTCATAGTTTCATATGACAGTTGATTATCAAAAACAGTGAAGGCAAGAACTCAAGCAGGGCAGGAACCTGGAGGCAGAAGCTGACGCAGAGGCCATGGAGGGGCTTGCTCATCATGGCTTGCTCAGCTTGCTTTGTTATAGAGCTCAGAACCACCAGCCCAGGGGTGGCACCACCCACAATGGCCTGGACCCTCCTCCATCACTCACTAATTAAGAAAATGTCTTCTAGGCCTGCCTACAACTTTATGGAGGCATTGTCTTAATGAGATGACCCCAGCCAGCATCAAGTTGACACAAAACTATATAGTACATGCCACCATATCCAGTTCAGGTTATTTTCAAATGCCTCCCTAACCCAGTGGTTCTCAACGCTAGCTTGACATTAGAATTGTTATTTTTAAAATTTTTTTTCTATAACGATGGGATAAAACGCAGGGCCTCATGCATGCCAGGCAAGTGCTGTATTCACTAAGTCTTTGTACATTGGAATTATTGGAAGAATGGTTTTGTTTTGTTTTATAGTCTGAGTCAGGGTCTCCTGTAGTCCAAGCTGGCCTCCAGCTCCCTATGATGCTCTTGAACTTCTGGTTTTCTTTTTTCTTCTATCTCCTAAGTGCTGACGTGGACCACATTTGTCTGCTAGAGGAACAGTTAAAATACAGGTGTTGGTTGTGCTTGAGCTATGTTCCTTAGTTACATATGTAGACGGCTGTGAACACAGTGACCTTGCCACTGATCCAGCTCACACTCTGCTTGTTGAACCATTGGCCCTGAGGTACCATGAATGGGAGGAAGTTGTGCTCTTCTGGCTTGAACCTGGAATGTCTGTAGCAAGCTTTTTTGTCAGCAGCCAGCTCACAAATAGCGTCACGGAGATTTAGTATTAATTCCGAAAGCTTGGACTATAGCTTAGGCTTCTCCCACTAGCTCTTATAACTTAGCCCATATTTTTATTAATCTATGTTCTAACTTGTGGCTTTTACCTGTCTCCCTTTCTGTGTGTCAGACTTGTTCCGAATTTTGATGACGTCACCGGTGCACCTGGATTATTTCCTCTTCTTCTCTCTCTGCCTGGAAGTCCCACCTAGTTCTCCTACCTAGCTATTGGCCATTCAGCTTTTTATTACACAATCACAGCAACATGTCTTCACACACTGTGCAAACATTCTGCCACAGAAGTCCCGGTGGCTCATGCAAGTCTAGCTGATAAGATTTGAGGTCGATGATTGGATCCTGAAGCTCTGAGCAAATCAGTGGGCTAATTCCTTGATGAGATATAGTGCTATCTTTGGGAACCAGGTCCCGAGAGTAGAAACAAGTCAGTGACGTCATGCCCTGGAAGGATTTGCCTTGCCCCACCCCGACTCTGCTTCCGGGCCACCATCAAGTGAGTAGTCAGCTACTCCATGTCCGTTTCTGTGAGAGTCTGCCTTACCACAGGCCAGAAAGAATGGACTTGAACATAGACATGAAAACTCTGAAATAGTGGGCCAAGATAAATCTTCCTTCCCTTTAAACTACTTTTCTCAAGGATTCGTCACAGCCACAAAAAGCCAAATACAGGTGACTTTTAAAACCCACACAAAAGCACTGTGTGTCCCATGGCTGTCTTCTGGTTGTACTGACATTCCCTAGCGTCTAGATCCATCACTCTAATGCCTGCTAATGCCTACCTTCATTGTCCCATGGCATCCTTCCCACATATCTGAGTCTCTAGGTGCCTTTTTCTTGCCTGAGGACAGACACCAGACATTGATTTAGAACCCATCCTAATCACAGAATCTCACCTTAACTAATACATTTTAGTGGGGCTACATTCTGGGGTTCCACATGACCAGTCATTTTAAGTAAGCATTATTCAACTCACCTTAGTCCATCCTTTGGACCCCAAAGCTAATATCTATCTCCCATGCGCCAAATGTATTCAAACCAGGCGATTAGAGGCTACAGTAGCTACAATCACCCACCACTCTTCACTTGGGGCTGCAAGTGCCAGATGGACAACAAGGGAGTCAAGAGTGTGGCATCTCTGCCCTGTAGTTCTCTCTATTTGGTTTCTTCAACTTTGGGTCTGACTCCTGCTCAACTCTGCACACGTGGATATTATCTATCAATTTAAGTAGTATTTATACTTGCCAGGTGATGGTGGCTCATAACTTTAATCCCAGCACTCGGGAGGCAGAGAGAGAGAGACAGGCAGATCTCTGTGAGTTCGAGGTCAGCCTTGTCTACAGAATGAGTTCCAGGACAGGCAGAGCTACACAGAGAAATCCTGTCTTGAAACACTTTAAGAAAAAAAAAAAGAAAGAAAGAAAAAAATTTATGCTAGTCTGAAATTTATTCAATCCTTCTCCCTCTTCAAGACTGAAGGCAACAAAATCAGTGTAAACAAGACATTTTTGAGATTTAGGGGTTGTCATAACCAATCTATGTCTGTGATGGCACAGCATTGTCCCTAGCTTCTCTTTCCCTTTAGGAGCTTCTGTTCAGGTAAAGCTGGATCCTTGACTACACTTCAGGAAGGAGTTTCAGGATGAAGCCAAGGCAATGAGTTCATTAAGATTAAGGAATGTTCACATTTTAGATTGAAGTATGGGTGTTAGAGCAACACCCCTGATTGTCTTCACTACAATTGTATGGAATTCTAGGGCTTCCTAAGTCACATTGCTCAAATAATGTAATTCACAACAAGACTTAATTAAAGATTAAACAAAGTTTAGCTGGGTGATGAAATCCCAGTGCTTCTGAGGCAAGCCTTGCTTTCAAGTCAGCCTGGGCTACAAAGTGAGTTCCAGGACAGCCTAAGCCACAAAGTGAGACTCTGTTTAACAAACAAAAACAACCAAAGAAAGAATGAAGGGAGCTTAAAATTTAAGTAGAGTTTACAAATTAAGTAAAAATATATGAGCTAGTTTGTTGATGCACGTGTGTGTGTGTGTGTGTGTGTGTGTGTGTGTGTGTGTGTGTGTGGTGAGAGAGAGAGAGATGAGAGAGAGAGAGAGAGAGAGAGAGAAATGGATCAGAGGATATGTTATAGGAATAGGTTCTCTTTTGGGTCCTAGAGATTAAACTCAGGTAGTTAAGTTTGTTTTGCTTCCTGGGTCATCTTGTCAGCCCTGGTTTGTTTGTTTGTTTTTAAATCCTTAAAATAATTTTCTTTTAAAAAATTAGTCTTAGAGCTGGGTGGTGGTTGCACATACCTGCTGCAGAGGATCTCTGTGAGTTCGAGTCCAATCTGATCTACATAGCTACACAGAGAAACTCTGTCTCAAAAACAAAAACAAAAACAAAAAACGAAAACAAAACAAATTAGTCTTAGTATTACATTTTATATGGATGGGTGTTTTGCCTGCATGTATGTCTGTGCATCACATATGTGCCTGGTGCTCACATAGGTCAGAAGAGGGCATTGGATCCCCTGGAACTGGAGTTATAGATGGTTGTGAGTTGCCACGTGGGTGCTATGAATTGAACTTGTGTCCTCTGGAAAAGCAGCCAGTGTTCTTAACTGCTGAGCCATCTCTCCAGCCCCATAATTTTCTTTTGTACAAAAAAATTCAATGGCAATTTTTTTTTTAGGTGTACTGTTCTGATTTAAGTATTCAAGAGAAGTACAAGCAGGATAAAATTTCAGGTTAACAGCCATTCTGTTCCTAAGCAAACAGTTGTTCTCTCTCTCTCTCTCTCTCTCTCTCTCTCTCTCTCTCTCTCTCTCTCTCTCTCTCCCTTCCTCTCTCTCCCTTCCTCTCTCCCTCTCTTCCCTTCTTCCCTTCCCCTTCCTTTTCTATCCCACTCTGTCCTTCCCTTCCTCCTTTTTTTTCTTTTTCTTGAAACAGAGCCCAGTGTAGCCAGGCTTGCCTTAATTTGACTTCTGATCCTCTTGCCACCACCCAGTTCATGCTAGGGTTACAGGTGTGTACCAACATGCCTAGTTTACCCCGTTTATTTATTTTCTTTTCTTTTATTTTAGCATCCTTACTTGAGAAGGCAAACAGGTATCATGTCTTCAGGCATTTCTAGCTATATCAGTTTCTTTGATGTTTCTTGACTCTCAGTCAGCAAGAAAAGCAAACTAAATCCGAGGGGGAGGGGCTTCTTTGCCTCTCTCGTCCTCTTGAAAGTTTCCTGTCTTTCTGTCCTGCCTCAGATATGTTGTCCACTGCCAGTTTTAATGGAGGGCACCATATTCCAGAACACAGGAGTGGTGCCTAAAAAGGAGAATCTCATCATTGTCATTGTCCAGCTAACGGGGTTTTCCCTTTAACCCACCCTCCCCCCAAGTCACCCTATTCCCCGTTTATCTCCAGTTCCTGGAACTGGAGCTTTGCAGAGTGTGGGGATCTTCTCCCCTAGTGCCTGCAGGACCCTGCAGACCAGACCCGAGATAATGATCAAGCAGATTAACTGGCCAACCCTGTTTGACTAAGCATATTTCCATCTCTCTTTGTTCGTCTGAGATCCTAGGGCTACATGGGTAACCCCAGGCTGGCAGGAGGACCCTTCTCTCCCTGTCTTCCTTCGTGTGACAGAGTGAATAAATCCTTTCCTCTTTCCCACTCGGTCCTGTGGGGTTAGTGTCGGGTGAGTGACTGGTTGTTCTGTTGGGTCTTTCCGGAGCCAAACCCTCCCCCCAGGATTTCAGTAACTGTTCCAATAACTCTTTGCCACCAGCCTGGTCCCATAGCCCTGTCAATCCCAAATGAACACTCAGAGACTTGTATTAATTATAATACTGTTGGCCACTAGGTAGGGCTTCTTATTGGCTAGCTCTGTCTTAATTATTAACCCATAACTACTAATCTATGTATATCTACATGGTCTTCTCTTACCAGAGAATGCCTGACTCGTGTCCTCTCATGAAGGCATCCCATGAGGACTGTGTCTCTGCCTATATTTACCAGAATCCTCGTTTCCTAGTTCCACCTATTTTCCTACCTGATTGGCCGAACAGTGTTTTATTCATCAACCAATAAGAGGAGCATATACAGAATACCATCTCCCATTAAGTAACAGATTCACCTGTTCCAAGACCCCCCAGAGTCATCTTCTGTTTTGTTTTTGTTTTTTGAGGCAAGATCTTGTGTAGTCAAGGCTAGTCTAGTCTATCCTTCAAAAATTGTCTGGAGATAGTTCATTCTGGACTAAAATTGTTGCCTCACAGAATCTACTTTCTTGTGCCTTGTCTGCCTAGGGCCCTGTGGCTTGGAGATTTCCTCCCGATCAATGCCATGAATGCTTCCAGTCTTCAGTCAGGGAAGAACGTGATTTTGTTACCATCTCTATTCAAAGTAGCTTGTTCAGTGTTCATCAGAGGTTCTGGTCAGGACTTCGGTGATGAGACTTCTGTCTTATGGGCAGCTTGGGGTCTGTTTTCATCAGGAAGGCACATTCAGGTGTGTGTGCACAGTCCTTCTGACCTCAAAGGTTGAATGGACTTCCTGGAAGCCTTTTCATGCCTCCCTGTTCTCCACAGAATCCCCAGCTCGTCTGCAGTTGTGCTATGCCATATGGCTACAGCCACCTTATTGTTTTGCACCTAGGCCTCCGCTGTTTTCCAGTTGCCCATCAGCTGTTTTCCAGTCTCCCACAAAGCCCACGTCCTGGAGCAGAGTTCCAAAGCTCTTAGTCCTCATGGGCTTCCTTTCCTCCTGGGCAGAACCAGGTTCAGGGGCTCCCTTCTCCTGGAGTGACACTAGGTTCTGTGAAATGGGAGAAGAGACTGGAAGTCACTGTGATGCAATCTACAGAAGAAATCCTGGAAATGAGCCCCCCAAATAAAAGAGCCTGGGGGTTTTGATTAGGTTCGTTTCTCTGCCAGGTAAAGAATTAAAAGGCAGGAAAAATCTTGAGTGCAATAGGTGACACTTGAGAAATCTGAAACACATCGAACAGAATTAGCCGTTGAAGAAAGGTGTTTATGGGGATGAGGGGAGGGGGGAAAAACACGCAAGCAGCAGACACACAGAGAAAAAGACACTCCACAGAACAGATGGGATACTCAGGGAGCCGAGAATCCCGTCTGTTCTTGAGGGCTAGATTTTTTTTTTTCAAGTCTCTTCCAAGTTTTCATTCTCTAATTTAGAGACGGTCAGTTTGAAGAACTGGTTGATCGGCCCACAACTGTTGGATAAGATGCCCTGACTGGACCTTGAGCTTGTTGTGTCAGTCCATCAGCAGGCAGCCTGCTGGTGGGAGACAAAACCTACATACAAAACCTTTGTTTTGAGATGCTAGACTTCAGGTGGGTCTCTGTGAGTTCAAAGCCAGCCTGGTCTACAGAGCAAGTTCCAGGAGATTCAGGGCTACACAGAGAAACTCTGTGTCAACAACAAACACCCCCCCTCCAAAAATTGTACAGATAGGGGCTGAAGAGATGGCTCAGAGGCTAAGAGAATTAGCTGCTCTTCTAGTGGTCCTGAGTTCAATTCCCAGCAACCACATGGTGGCTCACAACAATCTATAAGGAGATCTGGTGCCCTCTTCTGGATGCAGGCAGAACACTGTATACATAATAAGTAAATTTAAAAAGAGAGAGAGAGATGCCAGGCTTTTGTCTCAAGTCAGGAGGGTAAGGAAGAAACTGGCCATCTTGAAAATCCACCACCTTCATTACCAGCCATGGCCCCTCTCCTTATCTGTCTGCCTATTAGAGGTCTTTCTAACTCCTGGTATCTCACTGGGCCCCAGTAGCCTTAAACTATTGCCCCCTTGTTGGGTTGGGGGAAGGTGTTAAACCCACTGGGTGACATTGTGGTCACTACCACAATCTTTGAGCCAAATCTGAAGCAAGCTCTATTAAATACTGACCAGGACGATGGACACTGGCCAGGCCCGTACCTGGGATTCCCAGAATATTGCCCCAAATTACATCAGTCAGAGGCTTATAAAGGCAAAACCCACAAGGCTACGTACTTCCCACTTTTGTCCAACTGGGGGGCAAGTATAAGTCCTGACGTCCTTCCTGCCAGTACCTCCTGTCTACACATGATCAAGCACATCCTGTGCAGTTGGGATGACCAGCCATGTTGACCAAAGTGAAAACATGTGGCTTGTTATTTTACATGTACAGTTCCCAGCATTCAGGAAGTTATCTGCCCTTGGGCAAGTGGAGCTTGCCAGCTAGAGGAGTGTTTGTTTCATACTCTCAAACACATAATTTAAACTTAAAACATTACTTTAGTCCTCATACGGGGAAGACTGGATACTGCCTGGAACAAAGCTCTTAAAGAAGAGGATTGCGGGAATAAGAAGGCTAGTGTCTGGGAGGAAAACAAGACGCTGGGAAAGGGGCAAGCAAACTGGTTGTGGCTCAGATGTGTAGACTGTGGTCTTGCTCCAAAAGCCTAGTCAGGGCTTACATGATTCCAGTTAAGTAATCCAACATGGCCACTTGCATCCTGGAGCCGCTGAGAAGAGTAGTTACCCAGTTCACAAGACTGGATGTCCCACGGTTGTCCCCGAGGTTCTGATCCGGTGCTGGAAGCCTGGAAGATTCCTAGGGAATCACGGATGTCTAGTACGCTGTATATGACTAAAGAAGCTGGCTTCTGGTGTTCAGAGTCACATCAACAGAGTGGATGCACTCACCAGGAGGCAATGGAGGGCAGGCAGACACACAAGTTTTTCCGTCAGACCTCGTCCTCATATCTAAGAAACTGCAGGAAGGTGCTGTCCACTCGGAGGAAAGGTCTCCCTCAGCTAATCCTTCAGGAAATATCCTTACAGACCTATCTGCCTGGGGGAGTATTTCTCTGCTTCCCACCCCATCTCTTTCCTTCTGTTCCTGTCATAGATTCTTTAAAGGCATTTTATTTTATTTTATTATTGTTCCTGTGGTGGGGGGAGTGGGCATTTGCCATGGCACATATGTGGAGATCAGAGGACAATTTTGGGGAGTCAATCCTCTCCTACCTTATTGGTTCAGGAATCAAACTCAACTCATCAAGCTTCTTTACCTACTGAGCCATCTCACTGGTCCAATATGTCTCTTAGTTGACTCCAGATCCAATCAATTTGACAACCAAGGTTAACCAAAAGTAAACAAGAGATGGTTCTTCAGAGCCCAGTGTGAGTGACCTCAGTTCAGGAACACATATTTAGGTTGTCCTAAAGACTTGTTCCGTTGAGGAAGCAGATGAATGAATTTGGAAAGTCACAGAACAAAAAGGTAATTATAAATCAATGTATTTACCAAACACATTGATGAGGATATCAGTCCCATTATATCAGAGCAGGGGAATGTCTGATCAGGTTCCAGATGCTATCTAAAGACAGTCTCAGTCTCTAGGTTGATAGACCTGGTGATCTACTAAATTAATGTATCCTAATGTTTTTTTGTTTTTTACCTGATTCTTAGATACAGAGATGGACTGGTGATAAATGGCTGTCAAGGAGACCAAAGATAGCCCAAGATAATCTTGATTCTGGGTCAACAACATTTCAACAGCCAGGAAGTTCTAATCCATCAACCTACAGGATCTCTGACACAAGAATGGCTTTCAGGATACTGCAGTCCACAATGGCTGCTCTTACCAAGAGTTAAATGTCTGGGGAGGAGGCTCAGTTGGGAAAGTGCTTTTTTTTTCTTTTTTTTTTTTTATCAAGCATGAAAACATGAGGTTAGATCCCCAGCAGCCAAAAAACAAACAAACAAACAAAAAACTAACATGGGAACAGCAAGGTGGCTTTAGTGGGTAGAGATACTTGCCATGCAAACCTGAAGACCTGAATTTGATTCCCAGGAACCCATAACAGAAGGAGAGAGCTATCTCCCAAAGTTATCCTCTGACCTTGAAGTGGCATGAGAATCCCTACATACACACACACACACACACACACACACACACACACACACACATACACAGAGGAACGTGTGCACACTCTCGTGCACATGCATGCGTTTGATGACTCCATCAGAGGAGGTTCAGGCCTCTGGGCAGATATATAAGAGTATTATAGATTAACCGAGTGGAGGGGAAGGCTCTTCCCCAGAGATGACCCAGCTATAAGGAGGTCTAAGGAAAAAGCCCTGCCCTTGCCTGCCAATCTTCACGGCCTGCTGATGTGTTCATCCACCCTGTTCCTGCTGCCATCATTCACTGACTTTAACAAGAACAATTCCAAAAGCAATGCCCCAATAACCTTGTTATCTTCCACTAGGCCCCACCTTTTAAGCCCCAGCATTACCACACTGAAGATAGAGCTTCCACACATGACTCTGGGTAACACATTTAAAGCCCAAATTTGGGGTACTGACATGAGATTTAAGTTTAAACACAGGGCAACTTAGCAGTGTCTCCCACAGGGTAACCTGGTGAATTGTCAGAACTGTGTGAACTCTAAGGGAACAGCTCCTCCTCTGTCTGGCATCAGGGCGTCAGCCTTTCCCGGTTCCTCTACCAGAGAGTCCTAGGAGATTCTGACCTCTGTGGGACCATTCTTTCTGTTGTCCAAATGCCAAAGGGGGGGGCAGATGTGTTTTTCTTTAGAATATCCTCCTGTCAGGATGATCACACTTCCATTCCAAGGAACTACACATTATCTGTGCCTCTTCCCACAGAAGGGAGATTCCTGGCCAAGTGTTAGCACTCGTCCTTCATTTACTTACTAGTCATCATTACCCATCATCCACCATTTTCAGAGGGCCTAAGAGGGTCTGGAATCCTGGAAGGGGCTGTGCTAAGTTCTGTATCCCACGCACGCACGCACGCACGCACACACGCACACACACACACACACCTCAATAACAGCTTAAGTCAGTTCCTTCAGATGATGCTACAATTATCAGAGCCTTAAAGCCTTAGAACTTCAGAAATATCAAAGCCAACATCCACAGGAAGATTGTTTCTCCTCTCAAAGGAAGAAAATGGTGCTGAGAGATTAAGGGGCTTGTCCTAGTCACACAACTACTTAGCAGATTTGGAACTAAAAGCCAGGCTTCAGCTCCCAGTCTGTTCCTTCCTCTAGAATCTAACTCTTGTCCTCTTGGTATTTTGGGCTTAAGAGAGAAGGGGTATATCTGTCTCTAGAAAAGCTTTACTCTTGGATTCAGTTCTGATTTTTCTCTTCTCAAAGCTTGTTGAAAGCCAAATACAATTTTCCTCTGCTGGATCTGAAATTTTTAAAAAATGAATCTGAAGGGAAAAAATAGCAAATCCGCTATCCTAATGAGATAATGAATGCATAAGGGCTTTGAGAGAGACGCAGCCCTTCAGCGCTTTCACATATAAGGTATGATTATGCCCTTGAAGAAGTGCACAGGCCTGCAGGCCTTGCTGATGTAGGGGCGGGGCCTGGCAGAAAATTGAAGACAATTTTCTCTAGAAGGCTGAGTCATCCCTTGATTGTCCCCAGCTTAGAGAACCACGCTTCATGGGGTTATTTTCCACATCTATTAGGAATTGCTGGAGGGACCCTTCTGGAGCTGGACTCTGCGGGAGCCGCCCATTGCAGAGGGGCTGACATCTGCCCGAGGACTGTCCAGGCCGGCTCTGGTAGCACAGTATCTGTGGTCATCTGTCTGTATGACTAGCCTTCTGGATCTACCCTGAAAGGAGCCCCACTGTGGGCTCCCCGCTAGTGCGGCTGAAAGGAGGTAAAGAGAAAGCCAATAGCTAAGCTACAAAGGCAGGCAGGCGTCCTAGATCTGACCACCTACGGCACGGCAGGTTTGCATGTGGGATGGACTAAGAAAAGGAGAACCCTATTAATGTGCACAGCACACAACCACAGGAATGGTATTCGGGTCAGTACTTTTTAAGTTGCAAGATGACTAATTTTATCTGGTTTAAGCAACAAACAAACAAAATATGATACATTTAAAAAATCAAAACCCCACAACTTTATTGACCCACATAGCTGAGAAGCCTAAGGCTAAGACTGATCATGGGAAACACTGAATCTGCAGACTCAGAGATCATCAGGACTTGGTTTAAGCCCATCTCTCAGCTCTGCCCCTTTTCATTGTGGGCTTCCTCACTCAGGATCCCTCTGGTGGCCTCTGCACTGCTAGCAACACTAGTGCTAGGGTTCCCAGCAACAGAGGGAAGGAATCTCTTTCAATGTTTCCTTCTCCTACTGAATTCTAGACTTCATTCTGATTGGATCAATTTGGGTCACACACCCACCCTTATATTCTTACTGGCTGGATGTTCAGTGCTCTAATTCTGGAGCCCAGGGTTAAATGTGCTCCTAAGTTACTTAGTCTAAAATGGCAACTTGTGGGGCGGTGTTTCTCAGAGGAAAGATTGCAGAAGGTTCCAGAAGGGTCAATGGATGCTCAGCTCAGACAGGGTTGGGTTCTACCTGAATGAGTATTTGAAACAATTTCAGAGGACTCAAATAATTGAGTATTCAAATAAATCCCAAAAACATGCCATCATGTCCAACCTCTGTCACCCTTTGCTTGAATGGAGACTACAGAGAACAAGTGTTTTGATAGTATGTCACTTTTAAGGTACTGTGTATCTCTCTATAAATAGATTCATTTTTAAAAGGCTTCCTGATTGGGGGCTGAAGAGTACTTTAGTGGAAGAGTAAATAGTTAGCTGAGGGCCTGTCTTAGTTAGGGTTTCCATTGCTCTGAAGAGACACCATGACAATGGCAACTCTTATAAAGGAAAACGTTTAACTGGGCCTGGCTTACAGTTTCAGAGGTTTAGTTCATTACCTTCATGGCAGTGCATAGGCAGACATGGTGCTGGAGAAGGAGTTGAAAGTTCTACAGCAGCAGAAGCAACTGTGACCCACACTGGATATAGCTTGAGCATATATGGGACCTCAAAGCCCACCTCCACAGTGACACACTGTGGGGATTAGAAGCATGAGATGCCACCCTTCCCACCTCTCTCCTTCCCCCGGGGCTTTTGTCTTCTTGAGTGAGCACAAAGAACCGAAACTTCCCTTACTTGCTAATGTATAGACCTTTCAAAATCTCCCAGGACCTGACATTCCTCCACGGTAGATTTTTTTAATTCCCATACAACATGTTCTTAATCTATAAGTTTTACTACTTGATAGTACTATCGCCACTAACAACTTACCTCTAACTACTTGGAGCCTTACCTCTAACTACTTGAATCACTCTAGCAACACAAACTATGTCTACAGGCAAAATATTAGGACTGAATTGACGAGGTTGCTGTATTATTGGCAATAGTGAGGAAATAGAACCCGCTGAGACGGCCATCAATAGATGAGTAGGTGCATACAATGTGGTACATATGAGATTTTATGCCATTACGAAGAGAAAGTAAAGCATGACATTGGGAAGAAAATGGATAGAAGTAGAAATCGTTATATAAAGTGAAATAAGCCAGATTAAGAAAGGCAAATACTATATGTTTGTCTCATAGGCAGACTCTACAAGTACAGGTAGTGGTGTGTGTGTTTGTATATGAGTATGTAGCTGGGTCATGAAACTAAAATAGGGATAATGAGATCTCAAGGTGTTAGACCCCTGGAAAACTCAGGCCTCCGGGGTCTCAGCCCAGGACCAAGGTCACCCCAATCACCAGGCAGATTCAAAAGCTTGATGCAAACAGCATGAGGCTTTATTGTTGTTTAACGAGCTAACCCCATGTTAGCTCGGGTCTTTCACCCACCTGCCATGGTGGATAGCTAGCAAAGACCGCTTGAAGGGGTTGCATAGAGATCTTGTAGGGAAAGGTAAGGGGAGTGTCTAGGGGTACACACAGGCTCAGGATTGGTATGCCTCCAGGCTTGGAGGGCTTGCCCTGTGTTGATTGGTCAACTGGTTGTTATGGCCCATAGCCCCCCCCCAGGGTGGTTGCTATGCTCTGTGCATCATTGCTGTGCACTTGTGGGTAAAGCACACCCAGAGCCATAAAGCATAGCACTACCAGCTAACTTCTGATTGGTTCCTTGCCTCGAGGCAGGCATCTGACCTCCTAGTGACTAAGACAAGGTCAGACAAATACATGTTTGGCTGTTATGGCTGCCGAAATGGGGAGCTGGTCCCTTCAAAGGGAAGGAGGTAAAAGAACATAGATGGCATGAAAGCAGACACAGGGGTGGGGACACCTATCTAGGAGAAGGAAAGAATCCAGTTAGAGGGAGGCCAGAACGAATGAGAACAAAGTACATTGACATAGATGTATGAAGACACCATAATGGAGCCCATTGTTTTAACTTTTATTTTTTAATTCTAGCACCTGAGGCTATAATTTCAAGTGCCTATTGGGGCTGGGGTAATTTAAATGTCTCTAAGTAGGAGAGGTAGAAACAATGGCTGAACAGAGAATCTTGTGAGCTCAAGCCGTAGGCATTCAAAATAAAAGTTTGTAAGACAGCATGGGACAAAGAAAATTCACCCATCCATTCAAATAATCTAATATGCGTCATGACTGCAACCCCCACTTCGGCGTGTACAGTAGCTACTTTTCTGGTGGTTGTTACCTAACAAATGCAACGTAAGGGAGGAAGGGGCTACTTGGATTATAGTTAGAGAGGATATAGTCCACCATGGTAGGGAAGGCGTTGCTTGCAGCCGAAGCATGAGACCAGTGGCCACATTGAATTTGCAGCCGGGAAACTGTGAGGAGACAGGAAGTGGAGCTAGGCTATAAATCCCCAAGGCCCACCCCCAGTGAGCTCCTTCCTCTAGTGTGATTCTGCCTCCCAAAGCTTCCCTAAGCCTCCCAAACAGCTCCACCAATGCAGGTGGGGAACTATATACCAAGTGTTCAAACACATGAGCTTATGGTGAATGGTCACATTCAAGCCTTAACGACTGGAATTTCTTACTTGCAGGACTCGTCCTGAGCAGGCCATTGACTTCTCAGCCGGTAGAGTAAAAGCCTCCTCGTGTGTGCTAGGAACAGAACCAGGCTTTTCCGCTAGAGCAGTAAATGCTGCTAACCACTGAGCCATGTCTTCAGCCTCCCCCTAGACTGTGTTAAAATCACTTTACCCTTCCTCTGCCTTTGGTTTTCAGACTTAACCTCCCTTTCAGAACATCAGGCAAAACATCCTCCGATAAACATGAAAGTAAACATTTACAAACAATTTTAATGTTCACTAAGAATTAATCTAAAAATGGTACCTAATAGAATTAGCAGGAGGATCAAAAGATAATGCAAACGGAAATTATTAAATAATTCCCCCAGCTCTTTAACAATTCCAAACATTGCCTCTGACGTTGTTTACTTTTCCAGAAACAATAACATCCATCAAACCTATGTGTGTATGTATGCATGTGGCAAAAGAAAATTCCGGAAGACAATGGCCTTGTGTGTGTGTCTGTGTGTGTGTGTGTGTCTATGTGTGTCTGTGTGTGTGTGTGTCTATGTGTGTCTGTGTGTGTGTATGTGTGTCTGTGTGTGTATGTGTGTCTGTGTGTGTGTGTGTCTGTGTGTGTGTGTGTGTGTGTGTGTGTGTGTCTGTGTGTGTGTGTGTGTCTGTGTGTGTGTCTATGTGTCTGTGTGTGTGTGTGTGTGTGTGTCTGTGTCTGTGTGTGTGTGTGTGTGTCTGTGTGTCTGTGTGTGTGTGTTTTGCATGAGCACATGTGGACTTGTGTGTAGAGAACAGAGGTGAAACTCAGGTGACTTTCCTCAGATGCAATATACTTTTTTTTTTTTTTTTTTTTGGTAATAAGGTGTCTTAGGGTTTTTATTGCTGTGAAGAGATACCACGACCACAGCAACTTTTTAAAAAATTTATTTACTTTTATTTTATGTGCATTGGTGTTTTGCCTGACATGTATATCTGTGTGGGAATGTCAGAGCTTGGGGTTACAGACAGTTGTGAGCTGTCATGTGGGTGCTGGGAATTGAACCCGGATCCTCTGGGAGAGTAGTCAGTGCTCTTAACTGCTGAGCCATCTCTCTGGCCCCAGCCTTGGCAACTTTTATAAAAGAAAACATTTAATTGGGGCTGGCTTACAGCTTCAGAGGTTTAGTCTGTTGCCATAATGTCAAGAAGTATGATGGCATGCAGTCAGACATGGTGCTGGAGAAGGAGATGAGAGGCAGCGGAAGGATACTGTCACACTGGGCCTAGCTTGAGCATAGGAGATCGCAAAGCCCGCCTCCACAGTGACACACTTCCTCCAACAAGGCCACACCTCCTAACAGTGCCACTCTCTATGGGCCAAACATTCAAACACATGAGTCTATGGGGGCCATTCAAACCACCACATAAGATCTCTCGCTGACCTGGAACAGACTAAATTAATCCACCTGCTATGCCCTCCTAGAGTTGTGATTACAACTGCACATAGCCAGGCAAGATATTTTAATTTTTTTTTTCTTTTCGAGACAGGGTCTCCTTATGCTCTCATCTCCTAAGTGCTGGGAATCACTGGTGTGCTCCACCATTCTGGGCTTAAAATGAAAAGTGTTATTTTCATTTTAAAAAGGTGTTGGAAGCTGGGCATTGTGGACCAGCCATGCAAGGAACATAGCTGCAATCTTTGAACAGAATATTCAGTTCCATTTTTATTTATGTGTACAAAGGGATGTGCACACATGCCCTGGCACACGTGTGGAGGTCAGAGGATAGGTAGGGAAGCTGACTGCCTCCTTCTACCATGTGAGTCTCAGACCTCTATAGCAGGACCTTTACCTACTGACCTTTACTGTTTTGATGGTCCCTGTTCCTGTAATCTTAATAACTGGGAAGCTGTGACAGGATGATTTCAAGTTTAAAGCCAACTTGGACTACATAGCAAGACATAGCAGAACAGCCCTGGCTGGCCTGGAACTCACTATGTGGACCATGCTGGCCTTGAACTCACAGAGATCCATCTGCCTCTGCGTCCTGAGTGTACCATCATGCCAAACTTCTTTTTTTCTCTCCTTAAACAGTCTCACTTTATACCCCAGTTATCTAGGGCTCATTATATGGTCCAGGTTGGCCTGGAATTCAAGACAATCTTACCTTAAGCCCCCCATGTCCTGGAGTAACAGGCATGACCTAACACACTTACCTAAATTTATATTCTTTTATCATTGGCAAAGCCAGAGCCAATTTCTGTTTTCAAGCTAAACAACTTGGCCCAGCTCAGAGCTAGATTCTGTGCACCTAAGTTTATGGCTGCACCTCATCAGTATTTGTGCCCCAGTGCTTTGCGCAGTATAACAGGTGTCCATAGATGCTTGCTCTTCTGTGTTTGAGCACTCCAGTAAGCATAGCTTTATTGTAGATGCAAGGATCCAGATTCTTTGCATGGGTATTATTGTCATGGATTTTCATTCATGGTGAATGCCCACAAAAGGTACCGCAGAGAACAATGAACCCCAAAGAATAAAGTACCACAGAGAACAATGAACCATTACAGACACCTCACCTTGAAAAGGTGGGTTGCATCTTGCCCATAATCAGGTACCAGAGGTACCTCAGCAATTGCCATCACAAATACATGAATTTCATAATAGAGCTAATGTAATCTATGAAAACCAATTTATATCCAGCATCCCTTTCAAAATAGACAAATCTCATCTATTTCTCTATAATGAAATCATATCTGTAAAGAATGGATCATACTTGAAATATAAAATTCAATTACACCTCAATATTTTTATTTATTCTCCCCATGTCATTCCACTAAAGATTTGTGACAGACTTTCTTTGCCTGAAGAAATCATAAAGGCTTCCCATGAGGAAGGTGCCTTGTAAGAGGAACAGTTTCCCCCATGGACCCACCACCCCTCTGCTTCTTAATGTTCCCAGATCTATTAAGTCCCAAGATAAAGCAGGTCCTACAGCCTGACTACAAAGTCTAACCATAAAAAGCAAGATACACAGTGAAGAACTACATTAGTCCACTAACGTTTATCTTCCCAGACTGAAGAAAGCTTGCAGTTTGGGGTTTTTGTTTGTTTGCTTTTCTATTTCTTTATTGTACATGTATGTGTGTTTTGCCTGCATGTACACATGTGCCCCATGTGTGCACAGTGCCCTTGGAGTTCAGAGGAGAGCATTGGATCCCCTGAACTAGGGTTATGGATGAGTATGAGTCACCATACAGGTGCAGGGAAACTGAACTTGGGCCCTCTGCAAGAGCAACACGTGCCCCTAACCACTGAGACATTTCTTCAGCAAGTTTGCAATTTTAAACAACTGACATATCTTTGGTTGTTGTTGTTGTTGTTGTTGTTCTGGCTGTCCTGGAATTCCCTCTGCAGACCAGGCTGGCCTCTAACTCACAGTGATCTGCCTGCCTCTGCCTCCCAAGTGCTGGGATTAAAGGCATGGTGCCACTACTGTAGCCTGGCTAACAACCAATGTATCTTAACTCTGGGATATGTGTGAGAATGAATCTTAAGAGTTAGGGACCAGAGTGAAGGAAGTATGAAGTTGAAGCAGCCCAATTTATTGACATATGCTCACCTGCAGGGATTCTTGATCAAAAAGGGCTCTGGGAGTTGGGTGAGTTAACAGAAATCTGGACCCAAAGGTGACCTAAACCTATTCCCTCTACTAAACAGCAGAGTTGCTCAACACTAGAAGTATTAGTATAACATTTTGTCATGGAGCCTGTTCAGGATACTTTACAGCGTTTAGCAGTAGGACCAAGACTAGAATGAGCTAAGTGGCATATCTAGTTGTACGCCCTGGATTGCTTTGGCTCATCTGAATCCTGCCTCATTTGGCAGTATCCTGGTCCCTACCTGCTAGATACCAGTAACACTCTTCTAGTTATAATGTCCAACACTGGCTTCCGATATCACCAAGTGCTGCTGGAAGCAAACTCAGCTCCAGTAGAGAATCACTGCTACAGAGGGAAACTTCCAAGGCTGGGAGACATTGGACTAAAGCTTACGGAAGATGCTTTCACCTACTCTTTCCTATGCCCACTAGAAGGGTCCTAAAAGCAAAGAGAAATACATTGTAAGAAGTGTACTCCTTAAAGACCTTTTGTGACAACTCTCTGTAGGCCAGGAATGACGGCAGAAACTGCTGTCATTGAAATGAGCTCTGTGAATGCAGGGAAGATAATGGGATTCTGGGTGGCCTGGAGCAAGTGGCAGCAGCTAGTCAGCAAAGTGTTGTGATCCCTGTAGTTGACAGTGAAGCCAAAGCAGTACTCAGAATAGCATGGCCTGCAGGGTGTCTTTGGCGTTGCCAAGTTGTGCTGCTACAACTAGAGTAGATGAGTGGCCTACAGAAGGGGTGGTTTGTTTGTCTTTGTGCTGCTGAGAATTGAACTTAGGACTTTATGCATACTAACATGTGCTCTACCTCTGAGCCATATTCCCAACCCTTAAAATAATAATAATAATAATAATAATAATAATAATAATAATAATTATTATTATTATTATTGGAGACGTTTTAGGTCTGGCACCATAATAAAGACTCCTAGTCCTTTAACCAATTTACAAACTGCAACAGGGTCCCAGACCTAGAGACCTTTGCATGAAGCCCAACTTCCTGTGACGGGTCCCACTATGCTGCAGTCAGCCATTCACAATATAAATCTTCCTAGCTCCCGCTACAGAAACTGCAGTCCTTTCCTGAATGACCGTGAATTAGAAAGGGGGAAATAAGTGTAGGGAAATTAGAACGGGCTCTGGACTGATACTAAGTCCCAAAAATCCAAAATGTACTGGTCAGAACAGGGTTTTGTGGTTGTTAGGTGAGTCATAGAGTTCTGGAGTCAGACTATCCCACTTTGCCCAGGTCTATGATATACAGTTGACACAGGCGTGCTCAGCAACGGCAGAATCCCTGTGCCAGCTTCTGAACACGATGAGTAAAGGCTACTGTAGTAAAATAAAAGGCCAAGCGGAAGCCTTTAAAACTGCTTCTAGCTACCAGGCCAGTAAACTACGTGCAGCACCACTCTCTGGACATCAAGGCTAGTTTCTATGTCTTGAGCTTCAACCCAGGGATGATTCTTAGAAGTTCCCTCTCAGCCTGCTTATTTGGTCTATGAAGAAATATGGATCTTGGCAAATGGGAGCAGTTTGATCATTGGTGTGTGTGGCTCCATGGTAGAGCACATCTATGGACAAGGCCATAGGTCCTGTCCCCAGAACAAAACAAAAACAAGCGAGGATGAAATTATGAAGTTAGTGTTCAGTACACACTCTCCAGATCAAGAAAATGAAGGTGTTAGCCTGAACTTGATCATGTAAGATGAATCAGCCAGCAAGTCTGCTATAAACCATACTAGAAGGGCTGTTAAAGGGCCAGCTCCTCCCAAAGGGAGGTTTTGGTCTCTCCTTCAGATCACAAGGTGCAAGAATGAGCTATAAAGATGATGTGAGCAGTTGCATGAAAAGGCGTGGCAATTATGAGTGTACTTTTCTGTTGGTGGAGTGAGGTCGTGTGTAGCTGCTTTCAGTCCATCATAGGGCTTGCCTGTCATGTCCTTCTTTAGCAGGGCCTTCTGCACACCTTCTGGCTCAGCTCAGATATGCCACTTGTGTTTCTCCTCTATAGGGTTTCCCTTCACTTTCTGTCAACATCAAGTTCTCTTTTTCTCATCTTGGTTCATAGTTTCATGGTATTGATTAGGACTGTTTGGCTGAAAAAAAAAAGAGAGAAACTGACTTAAACAGACTGAATGAGAATTCTATTAAAATAACTAACAAGGAGTTCTGTGGATTCAAGTGCAAATAGTCCACTACACCCGAGGTGTTGATCTACTGACAAGCTCTTCTTAGCCTTCTTTCTTGCTCATTCTCCTGCTGAAAAGCATTTGGCGGGGGGGGGGGGGGGGGGAGGGCTTTCTAGAATCCATGGCAAAAATCATGGCTGTCTCCACAAGCTACCAAAGTTATCCATTAGAAGTTTGTCAAAATCTGTGTTTGAGGGGGAAAAATTAAGCAGCCCCCCATGGTCTAGTGGGCAGTATGTTAGTCTCATAATATGAAATGGAAAGTTAACTAGACTAATATAGAGTTTGTTTGGGTGGAGTGAACTATTTAATTGTTCAAAATGGCCATTACCTCTATGATTGAGGCTGGAGCAATTTGGGGTCCTTGGAGACATGATAGATGGTCTAAATGTCTCTTGGAGTTCCCGTTTTTTATCTGATTTCCCAGCAAGGACATGAGTTCGTCAAGGGCAGGGGTAGCGGCTCACTCAGCTTTGTATACTTTTGCCAAGAAACAATATTTATTGAGGCATTTCTAACAGTTCTGTGGACCTTAACTTACATAAAAGGCACATATAAATATCTGAATTAATACATGCAGACTTACATGTTTAGACACCCCACCATACTATAAACCCTGCAATAAAGACACAATACCCTGCAATAAAGATACAATTCGACACTGTGAAGTGACTCTGTTTTCTGCCTGTTTCTTTTTTTCTATCCTGAAGAGATTGCTCAGTAGGTAGAGGGCTTATTGCTCTTCCAGAGGATGTGAGTTTGTTCCTCAGCACCCAACTAGGGCAGCTCACAGCCACCTGTAACTCCAACTCCAAGGCATCTGACACCTTTTCTAGCTACTGCACAAATAAAAATAAATCTTAAGAAAAAATAAGGTGGAAGCAAGTGAGATGTCTTAGCGGGTAAAGGCGCCTCACCGCCAAACCTGACAACCTGTGTTCACTCCCTGGGACCCACACGCTAGAAAGACAGAACCCACATTGTGGAGAGAACTTATCCACTTAGAAGTTGTCCACTGTCCACAAACCCCCAACACCCCTGCCACACATAGGAATAAGTAAGTAAATAATAAAGTGAAGACCAATTGAAGAGAGGAACTAATATTGAACTCTGGCACACACACACACACACACACACACACACACACACACACACACACACACACGCACACACACCGTGTACACACACATGTGCATGCGTGCACACACACACACACACACACACACACACACACACACACACACACACACACACACTACTGACATTTACAGGACATCAAGGTACAGTACCAATAACTGGTTGCTTTTGTTCTTCGGGTTTTGTTTGAGTTTTAGGCTTTGGTTTGGCTTTTTCCAGTTCTGCAGCTATCCCCAGACTTATTGACCTTTTAAAGAAAGTCATAAAGGAAGGCGTGGGCCCCCGGGAAGATAACTGTCAGGCTTCAGTAAGAGCACACAGTTCTGCTTTCTTCCTAATGCTTATTTAAACTAAATTTTCTCAGCCTCAAATATCATACCATGTCTGCTTTCTTCTTTTTCTGAGCACTGCCGATCATATTTCCATTTTGAATGTGCAATTGTACCCAGTACCTATTGCCGTTGTCTAATAAATTTGAAATGTGCAAAATCCAATATAATTCTGACTTAGTATTCCTTTAGTTTAAGCCTCTCCTGAGTTATTAATTGTTTTCAGGCTCAAAAATAGTCCTATCCAATTTTGTCTTTCTTTGTCAATTAAGTTATTTTTATATAAAAAGGCAAGGATACTATTTATTTATTTATTTTGAGACCGGTTCACACTATGTAGCCCTGGATGGCCTGGAATTCACCATGTACACCAAGCTGGCCTCAAACTTGAAGAGATTTGCTTGCTTCTGCCTCCTGAGTGCTGGGATTAGGGTGTGTGCCACCATGCCTGACCCTAAAAACAGATTTTTAAAAAACCCTAACATCTGAGTGCATGAGGTCACAGCCATTGTGAGTTCATGTGTGCAACAGCCCTGTCACTTTCAGCAAAAGCTGTCTCACTGCAAGTGTTCACTGCCTCTCATTCTTACACGCCCCTATTTCTTCCTCGGCGATCTTTGAGACTTTTGGGGAGATGGGAATGTAAATAGACATTCCATTTACAGCTGAGCATCCCACAGTATCTTATTCCCTGTTTACTGACAGGTTGTGGGTTTCCGTATTAATCACCATCTACTGCAAAAAGAGATTTCTTTGATGAGGGTTAAGAGGTGCACTAATTTTTGTGCATAAAGATAAAAACTTAGGCTGGGCAGTGCTGGCACACAGCTTTAGTCCCAGCACTCAGGAGGCAGAGGCAGGTAGATCTCTGTGAGTTCTAGACCAGCCTGATCTACAAGAGCTAGTTCCAGACAGACTCCAAAGCTACACAGAGAAATCCTGTCTTAGAAACAAAAGATAAAAACTTAGGGGAATGTTTAAAACTATGTCCATTTAATAGAATAACAGCATTAGGATTTTTTTTTTAAATATGATCTCACTGTATATCCCTGACTGACCTAGAACTCACTTTGTAGACCAGGTTGGGCTCGAACTCATGGAGAGTCACCTGCCCCTGCCTCCTAAATGCTGGAATTAAACTTTCTTTAGCCTCTTTCCCACTCTATCTGATAACAGAGATTTTTATCCCATTTCCTTCTTCAGAACTCTTATTTCCAAATCAGTTCAACACAAACTCAGCAATCTGATATCAAGTCCTTCTACGATTTTAATTCAATCCAATATATACTAGCATTAGCTGGTGTTGTCTTGCGCTGCTATACCAAGCCACGAAAAGTGATATGCTTATTTTTCACACAATACATGGTATGCTTTTGTATGTCCAAGCTTTGACACACCTCTGTGTGTCCACCTGGATCTCACTTCCCCACTGTCTCTATTATTCTGGATCTCACCCTGCCCTAGTCTCCCTCTCCATGACACCTGCTGGTGCTCAGTTTCTACCACCTATATGATAGTTGTTCTGCAGTTATATTATTTCCACACTGGATTCTGAATTCTACTGAAACAAAATACCAGGGCTGGAGAAGTGGCTCAGTTCTTAACAGCACTTGCAGCTCTTACAGAGGATGGTTCTCAGCACTGACATTAGGTGGCTCACAACTCTCCACTATTCTAGTTCCAGGGGTCAGACACCCCTTTTTGGCCTCAATCAGCACCTACATGCATAGTGGTGCATATACATACAGTTAGGCCCACACACATACACATATTTTTTAAAAAAAAAAAAACCTTTCAAAGAAGTAAAATAAAACACCACGTTTAGTGAGCCCTAGTGTGAGCCCTCTGTATGTAAGTGATTTACATGTACGGTCTTTGATCCTTCCATCAACGTCTTAGGCGGCAGCTCGCCCCACTTAACGTTACACAAAGTGTAACTCCGGGAGAGCACGCTAATGATGGCAAAATTAGGCCCCTCCCCGAGATTAGGTTTGTATTACTTGTTGTAGCCAGTACAGTGAACAGGATTCAATCTGTGCATGTCCCATCAGCATGCTAAAAAACATGTATGCATGTAGACCAAGGTTCTGAGAAGGTTTGGATGGAGGGACTGGACTGGAGGGTGATGACAGGATAACAAGACTGAAGAGGATGGTTTGACAGCTCCACCGTTGAGTTGTGAGGCTTTTTAAACGAGCGTTTAAAACGTATGGCTGCTAAACAGGATTACATCTATTCTTTACTCTCCAGTTGGTAACTGCCGTTTGTCTCTTGATCCCTGGGGGATCACCGGCATTCTTTTTCTGTCCCCACAGCGTTTAACGAATTGCTCAACACACAGAGTGCGTACTTGTTGATTTTAACCTACGTGTGCTCGCATGTGTGCACAGCAACTGGGCCGAGGACGTGGGTGTGGGATGCAGGGTGCATTCCTTTTCCTCATTCTTTTCCCCTTAAGCAGCTGCAGCCCGCAGGCTTTCCGTCTAGGCGGGGAGAAGCAGAACCACTGACCCTTTAACAAGTTGTCCCTCGCAGAACAGGTGTCTCCCCCGCCTCTCGGAGGAGAGGGATGGCTGGCTGCTTAGTGACATCAGCCGCCGACCAATGAGAAGTCAGGCTCAGGAGGCCCCGCCAATGGCCGGCCGGGGGGCGGGCCAGATTGCCTGGGAGCCGGGCGGGCTAGGCTGCTGGTCTGCGGCCACGGTGGAGTCTCCGCCGCTCACGCTGCCCGCCGCGACTCCAGCGGCGGCGCCGTTCCCCGGCCGCGCGGCTCCGCGACGCACGGCTCGGGCGGCTCCCGGTGCGGTGCGGCTGCCCCGGTGTTCGAGTCCCCGTGGGCCCGCGGCTCACGCCCCGGGCTTCGGGGCGCGCAGGTGGGCCGGCGGCCGCTGGGAGGAGATAGGCCCCCGGGGGCAGCGGCGGACCATGGCGCGGAGACCTGGCGCGCCCGCTGCCTACGGGGAGGAGTTCTCCTTCGTCAGTCCGCTGGTGAAATACCTGCTCTTTTTCTTCAACATGCTCTTCTGGGTGAGGCTCGGGGGTCAGGGGGTACCAGGGCTGCAGGGCATCCCCGGAGCGCCCGAGGGGGGGGGGGGCTGGCTGGCTGGCCGCCTGGGGCTGGGGTGGGCCGGCCTGGGCTGTCCGGTGCCCGGGAGCATGGTGAGCGGTGCCGCCTAGTTTTCTGGGCTGGTGACACTTCGGGGGTTTTTCTCCTGGGGAGGAACACCACAGTGGCGCCGTGTCAGGAGGGGACGTTAAGAGGGGGGCATCATCCTTGATGCCTGGGATTGAAGGTTTAGCAGAGATGAGGATCTGTGTCAGGCCAAAAAGATGTGTTTGGGAGAAGAGCTGGCTGGACAGCCCCATGGCCACATTTCATGGTTAGGGACTTTCAGGCCTGGGTGCCGTAAGGCCTGACTGCCAAAACGGGGTGGGGGTGGGGGGAGAGAAGGAAGGGAAACCCCAAGCCTTCCCTCCCCCAAATCCTCAAGGGGATGGGTCGAGGGGCTGTTTCTCTCTCCTTTGCAGGCCTCAGTGTCTGCTCCTGTCAAGGCTGAAAAGGGTTAAGAATGGCCTCAAGGTCCGGTGTGTAATCCTGTCTATCCCAGAGTGGCCCTAAACTTTGCCCTACCTCCTTCAAGAACACCTTTTCCTCTTGCAGCCAACAGTCTTCAGATAATTTAAATAGGATCCTCTGTGGGGCTGGAAGGCTGGGGTCCTTGCATAATCTTCTGTTTGGGAATGGGAAAAGTGTAAACAATTTGACCTAGGGCTCCAGACACCTGGATTTGCATCCCCACTCTACCCATCCTTGTTGATTTGACTGATCTGGGTAAATCCATTCAAGTCCGCAGGCCTTCCCTTCCTGACAAGAAAAATCCAATCCAGTGTGATGAGAGATGGCAGAAGCCGGCTGAGAATTCAGGGGGAGCCCATCAGAAAATGCTAGCTGAGTCCAGTTTCATGGCTTAAGAATGCTTGGGCACCTCTATGGAAACATAGAGAAGTCCTTCCCGATCTCCCCATTCTTCTGTCAGTTTCTACCACACCAGAGCTGCAGCCAGTGAGCCTATGGTCCTTTCCTACCTCAGCCTGAGACCAATAGTTCAGATTTGCAGGAGGGAGTATAGTGAGTGGGTCTAAGCTGTTACCTAGGAGAAGGAGCAGACCAGACATCTAAGGCAGCTGCTGGAAAGGTTTCACAGGGGCTGTGGTGTGAAGTGCAGACACAAAGTACATATGTGCTAGCCTGTTGGGACAAATGAGAGAAATCCCAGAGGGTGGTGGTGACAGCTCACTCTCAGCCACCGTACTCTCAGGAAGATTGAAGTTTGGGCTTCTATCAAATTCTCGGTTTTAGAATTAGGGTAAAAAATTTAGCAGGCATCTTGTTAGACTTCCATATTTTACACGGGAGAAAGTTATATCACAGCGATGGCCAGCGTCTTCACCAGGGTCCTGCAGCTGGTTAGCAGGCCTGGACTGGTGGGTTTCTACTGAATCGACGTGTTTATTGGGGAAGTCCATGGCCCAGGTGGCTGTTACTATAGCCTGTGGGGTAATTAATCAACTCAAGTTCTCATGGCCTAGGTTCTGCTTCCCTGGGAGGTTTGAAAACAAGAAAACCCTTCACCACCACACTGCAGGGCTGAGGGGGTGTGCTGAGGGGAACTCACCCCATAGGGCAAGTACCAGTGAAACCACCTTCGGGTGGGTCCTCATTTGGGCTTTCAGCCAAGGCCTTGCTCCTCCGGTGCCTCATTCTTGTGTCTTCCTTGGGGTCAGGAGCTGGTGCATCCATCACTCTTGTGTTCGGGAACATTTTCTTGAACTGTTCTGCTCCACCCTAGCCCCCTTTGACCAAACAGATAACTTTGGGAGGTCACATTCCGACAGAGAGCCAGGCTCTCAGGCCCATTTACCTTGGTCAGAATGCTTCATCCACACACATGGATGACAAAGTAGATACCCATGACCCCGCCTAAAAACTAAAATAAATGAAAACAAAAATGCTTCATTAAAAATCAGATTAGAGCAGAACCCCCTTTTGGGCCTACTGCAGATGCAAAAAGTCGGTGGCTCTAGAAATAGCACATGGAAGGACGAGAGGCCCAGTTTCTCTCTGGCACCTACTTACTGTGTGACGCTAAGCCAACATATCTGTCTCTCTGTCCTTAATCTTTCTCCTCTAAAGGAGGAATTTGTCTATTTCTGTGAACTATTTATAGATGAATAAATCACTTTGGGAACTGTTTTCTCTCTTTAAGACCTGAGACAGGATCTAAGCATGAATCTCATGGTGTCTTGGTCCCTGGGACATTGTCCTCCCTGAGGAAGGGTGAAAGGGGTGGCGCTTTTCAGGGGTTACTAGTTATCACTTCTCTCCCAAGCCCAGAGCCCCAGTTACAGTCCCCACCCATGCATCTGTCAGAGAAGGCCACTTCTCCAGCTTCTCATCCACTTAAGGGACTGGTGGACATTTGATATCCCTTGTAGGTTCCACTATCCTAATAGAATTCCCCTTTTTCTGTGTGGAAAGCACCCATGGCTGGGACAGTTGGACCACTTTGCAGGCAGAGTGCATATCTGGGCAGCTCCTAGGAAGCTATGCAGGGGTGGTGTTTGTATCTGTGCCTGAGATACATTAGAAAGGTGGCCAGCAGCATCTGGGCGTGCATTCAGGGTGGTGGCAGGGGCCACCTCTATTGCTGCAGGAGCCCGGACTCTCTGGGTATCTGGAGTCTGGTTCAGAAGGCTGATGCCTCCCTTGGAATCAGAATCAGTCCCTCCTGTTTATGTTTCAAATCTCATTTCCTCTTTGGCCTGGAAGCTCTGGTTTTCTCCCCAGAATCAGGTTGCTGGGCGACTGATTGTTGGGTTTCCATGGCCTGAAGTAACTGCTCCAAGATCCTAGAAGTTGTTTTTAAACTCTTTAGAAGTAACTGCCTTTCCCCATCTTCCTGTGTTGGTCACCTCTGTACAGAGTTAGGACGCTGCTATGGGAAACAGTGTTTTAGCCCCGGGCACCTGTTGGCGTTATCTGCACTGCCCTGCTCCTCCAGCCGGCCCTTTATCTCCACTCAGGACAGCAGCTGGGGTGCTTTTGAGTTGAGCAAACGCCAGAAGCTCAGCCTTCTTGTCTCACTCACCCAGGCTTCTTTGGTGGCTGTGTCTCTGGATTTACTTGCTACCTTCTCTTCCTTCCCTGTACTGCAGCCGTGTTCTTATTTATCCTCTCCCCATCTAAACCCCAGGCTCTTGAGGGTAAAGACTGCCTTGTTCCATTCTGGATTTTTTTTTGTTTTTTTTTTTTTTTTTTTTTTTGCGGGAGGGGAGGCAGTTTAGAGACAGGGTTTCTCTATGTAACAGCCCTGGCTGTCCTGTAACTGGGTCTGTAGACCAGGCTGGCCTTGAACTCACAGATATACTCCTGCCTCTGCCTCCCAAGTGCTGGGACTAAAGGTGTGCACCGCCACCACCAGGCCGATTCTGGATTCTTACTACCTGGGGGCAGGAGTAGATGTTGATTGAATGTTGCCTAGAGAGCAAAGTTTTCTGGGTGGAGGCACAATGTCCTTTCTGTCTCCATCCTTCATAAGCTTGTTCTGTGAAACTGTATCCTAGCCTTGCCTGCCAGATACCCCTCCCTCAAGCCAGCCATCCCTTCCTTAGAGCCACATGTGCCTGCTACCCCCAGCATCTGGATTTCTTCTCTTCGTCTGTGGCACATTTAGACTCCATTCAGGTCTTCCCTAGGCTAATCCCAACCACTGGTGAGGAACCTTAAAAAGAAAAATTAGAGCCAGGTGACAAAAATTAGTTAAAGGTATTTTTCTAACATCATAAGCTCTCAAATTTGAAAAGAAGGCAGTATAGTGTCCTGAGCTAGAACAGAGAGAGGGGGGAGGTTAACATGTTTATTCCTTTATGCTTCAGACAATGCTCAATAGAATTGTAGTTTAAGTATTGACCTAATATTACTTTGGTATCAAAATGCCATTTTTTACTATGGGGCAGCATGGCCAGCCTAGAGAAAGCTTAGGAGAGCTGCTTGCTTTGGATCCTAGTTAGATGATGATGCATGGTGTTTCAAAAACCCTTTGGAATAAATGTCATGCTTTGGATGAGGAAGTAGCACCCATTATAGTCCACTCCCTGCCCCTGACTTCTTTTCTTTTCCCTTCCTTTTCTTTTCTTTTCTTTTCCCTTCCTTCCTTTTCTTTTCCCTCCCTCCCTCCCTCCCTCCCCCCCTCCTCCCTCCCTCCCTCCCTTCCTTCCTTCCTTCCTTCCTTCCTTCCTTCCTTCCTTTCTTTCTTTCTTTCTTTCCTGAGGCTTCCAGGCACTGAGAATCATCCCAGACCACTTGTGGCACCACCTCAGAAGCCAGGAGGAGGTGACCAGACCTCAAACCTGACAAAATGCCTGTCGTGCTGGCAAGGTCCTTCCATCTCTCCTGATCTATGCCCCAAAATACCTTAGTAATTCACCTCCTCTTTTCTCCTGAAGCCCACAGCTAGGCAGGCTTCAATAAATGAAGCAATCATATTCTTGTTCTGTTTTGTTTTTAGACAGGTTAACCTTAAACTCATTATGTAGCCAAGTCTAGCCTTGAACTTCTAATCCTCCTGCCTCTACATCCTGGGTTCAGAGGTTGCAGACACACTTATACTACTGAGTCTAGCTTCTTTCTGATTTTTTTTCTTTTTTAAATTTTATTTTATTTTTGAGACAGGGTTTCTCTATGCAGTCCTGACAACAACCTTCTCTCTTCTCTCTGTCTCTGTCTCTCTCTGTCTCTGTCTCTCTCTGTCTCTGTCTCTCTCTCATGTGTGTTTGTATGTGGTGTGTGTGTGTATGTGTGTGTGTGTGTGTGTGTGTGTGGTGTGTGTATGTGTGTGTGTGTTTGTGTGTGGTGTGTGTGTGTTTGTGTGTGTATGTGTGTGTGTGTGTTTGTATGTGGTATGTGTGTGTGTGTTTGTGTGTGGTGTGTGTTTGTGTTTGTATGTAGTGTGTGTGTGTGTGTGGTGTGTGTGTGTGTTTGTATGTGGTGTGTGTATGTGTGTGTGTGTTTGTGTGTGGTGTGTGTTTGTGTTTGTATGTAGTGTGTGTGTGTGTGTGTGTGTGTGTGTGTATGGTATGTGTGTGTTTGTATGTAGTGTGTGTGTGTGTGTGTGTGTGTGTGTGTGTGTGATGTGTGTTTGTGTGTGGTATGTGTGTGTGTTTGTGTGTGGTACCTCAGGGTCTGTCTTCACCTTCCACCTTGTTAGAGGCCTGGTCTCTTAATGCTGCCTCTACTAGGGCAGCTGCTTCAAAGCTTCTAGGATTCTCTTGTCCTGCCTCCCATCTCACAATAGGAGTACTGGGGTTCTAGACAATGTGCTACTAAGTCCAGCTTTTCACATAGGTCTGGGGATTTGAACTCAGGTCTTTATGCTGGGACTAGAAGTGCTCTGCTCACTGAGCTGTATCTCCAGCCCCTCTTTCTGATTTTTTGAGATAGGCCTCAAACTCAAAGAGATCTTCTTGCCTCAGCCTCCTGAGTGGTGGTATTATAGGCATGAGCTAATGTGCCTCTCTAGATCCTTTAAAAACAAAACAAAAACCCCAGAAATGTCAGATTAGTGAATTCCTGTAATCCTATCACTCAGGAAGCTGAAGAAGCAGAAGGATCCCAGATTCATGGCCAGAATAGACTACACGGTGAATTCAAGATCAGCCTACACTGCTACAAAGCAAGTCCCAGGCAAGCCCGGGCACATAGTAAGACCTTGTCATTAAAGAACAAACTTCAAACTACCATAGTGGAGATAAGAGCCATCACATAGAGCATTTATTTCCTGTCTCCCATAGAAACTCTGCTGGCCTTATACTAAGTAGAAAGTTAGATTTTTAAGCAACTTTTAAAGTGAATTTTAAAAATGTAAAGTTCTTCTCATAGACTTGGTAACAGACTATCAGGCTATGAATTAGGCTGTTCTTTCTAGGACCTTGAGTTTGGATTGGTGGTATAGCTCAGGCTGTCCTTGAACTCACAGCAGTCCTCCTGCCTCAGCTTTCTGAGTTTGGGATTCCAGGCGTGTATCACTGTGTGCAGCAGCCATTGAGTTTGGACAGCTATACTATAAAGAACCCTGGTGGACTTCCTTTCCTCATGCATTACCTTGGAAGTACAAAAGTAGCCACAGTCTGAGCAAGACACCAAAGGGTCAGCCACAGACATAAAGAGAAAGGAGCCCTGTAGACTCCTCCATTCATCAAGGTAACATCGCCCAGTTCAGAGGCAGCAAGCCAAGAGCCGACGTCACACACAGACAATTGCCTCCTCAAAATTCCAGGATCAGCAGTTCTAGGAAGACTCGGAGGACCAGCATGTGGAGGTCTTGGAAATGAGAGGTGGGCCCTGCTTTGGTCTAGGAGGCTGTGATTTCCTGCATGCCGAGAAACAAGTAGAGACTCCTTCCTCCTTCCTCTAAGTAGAGCTAGAGTTACTGCTTTGGCTTTTGCTAAGGATTGAATCTGGGGCCTCAGCTCAGAGGCAGATTTGAATTTCCAACAGTGCAGAGCTGTGTTTTACCACCATCCTCAGAAGAGGAGGAAAAGATTAGTGGGGTGGCCAGGGAAACCTCCGGCTGTCTGCAGACTGGAGTATGGAACGTGGAGCCAGGCAGGGCCAGTGATTTCTCTTGAGAGTTCCCTGGCTGGTGGGCCCTGTTTCTTCATGCCATGTGTCTGCTTTCCTGGTGTCACTTAGAGATTCCTCTGAGCGCCCCCTTGGGCCTTGCTGGTACCCCGTATGTTCCCATGCTCTCTCTCTCCTCCCTGAGCTCCACCTACTTTGGAAATTGCCTGCCGCTCCCCAAGAGAGCTGAGGGCAGCTGTTGCTCCTGCCTCATGATAGCCCCATGGGGACATGTGGGGCTGGTGGAACTGTGATGAGGAGATAAGAGGGCAGCCAGCCCTGTGGCTGAGGTCCTAAGGCTTTGAGGACCAGAACTAAGTTGCCATCAGCTCACTAACTGAGTGAAGTAGGCAAAGTTACTTGAATGCTGTGGACCTCAGCTCTGTAAAATGGAGACACTAACGCCCTCTTGGTTGGGATGAGATAACATATAAGTTTAGTCTGGAACAGGCAGAATGGCTTAGCAGGTAAAAGTATCTGTCTCTAAATTCGGTGACCTGAGTTCAATCCTTGGGACCCAGGGCATGGAAGGAGTGAACCAACTCCTAAAAGTTCTCCTCTAATCTCCATGTGTGCACTGTGTTTGGACAAGAATGTATCCACCCACACACAAACATGTAAGTGAATAAATAAATAAATAAATAAACAAACTTTAGTCCGGTGCTCGCTTTCGGCACTCACAGAAGGAAAGTTACTACTACTGTCCTTGGAAACAGCTCCTGGGAGTTCCCTGCTGGGGGTGGGCTTAGGTGGGAGGCCCTAAGGTAAAGCCTCCTTCAGGGAGAAAGACTCTGCTGTGTAGATGGGAATGAGTCTAAGGGCCAGCCTCGAACTTGAAACTTTTGCTCACAGTCCCACCGTTAGCCAAAGAAAGAGGATAATTAACAGTATTAATAATTAGTTAATAATTAATATTTTCATCTTATAAAAGCTTCGAGCACATGTGTGGCCTCTAGGAACAGGTCCCTACTCCTATCTCCCAGTGCCTCCTCAGGGTTTGGCAAGCCACCAGCAACCAGTTTGCCTGTAGTCATTGATATTGAGCTTGTGAGCCTGTGTTCACTGCCTCAACTTGGGGTCCTGAACTAGTTCCGTAGGGGTTAGAACAAGTCTTTGTTTTCCTAACAAATATCCAATCATGGGTGTCTTTTCCTAATTTGCAAGAGAAGCCAAAATAACGGGGAGGATTTTCTCTGTTTCCTGTTTTCTTTGAACAGTACCAGTCCATAGCTGTTCGTCCTCTAGTCTGCACTAACATAAGGCAAAAGACAAGAGGCCCAGTAATAACACCATAAATGATGGAGTCAGGGGCTGGAGAGATGGCTCAGAGGTTAAGAACACTGACTGCTTTTCCAGAGGTCATGAGTTCAATTCCCAGCACCCACATGGTAGCTCACAACCATCCGTTATGAGATCTGGTGCCCTCTTCTGGTGTGCAGATAAACATGGAAACAGAATGTTGTATACATAATAAATAAATAAAATCTTTTTTTACAAGATGGAATCAAGGAAACTGTTTACTTAGACTATTGCCTGTATTGTTTTATGACATGCAGAGACCCTTAGCCAGGAAGCTGTCTGTAACTGATACCCACTGGCAAAGGGAGAATCAGTTTTTTCCAGTAGAATCTCACTGAAGCAGGGAGAGAGAGAGAGAGAGAGAGAGAGAGAGAGAGAGAGAGAGAGAGAGAGAGACTTAAAATTGGGTGGGTAGTATTGGAGGTATTGGGAGAAGGGAAAAACATGATCAAAATATATTATATGAAAAAAAATTTCAATAAAAGGTACTACTCCAAAAACATAAGTTTAAAAACTAAAAAATTTAAGAGTTGGCTTTTATTTAAATAAGAGTTATTTTGCATTTATTTTTACTGTGTGTGTGTGTGTGTGTGTGTGTGTGTGTGTGTGTCTGTGTGTGTGTCTGTGTGTGTGTCTGTGTGTGTGTGTGTGTAAGTGTGGGCATTTGTGTGCCACAGCACATGTATGGAGATCAGGAACAACTTGCCAGAGTTGGCTCTCTCCTTCTACCATATGGGTCCCAGAACTGGAACTGAGGTCTTTAAGCTTGTTAGCCAGTCCCTGTACTCTTTACTCACCCATTTCACCAGCCCTTATTTAAATGGACTTTTAAAGAACAGTTCCTCCATGCTGACATCGTAAGTCAGAATGCTGCATCTGTTACAATCAATCGCGTTGCCATCATGCTCTGGACTTGAATCAGAGTCCCTTAGTCTCTCCTACCTCTCTGTTCCAGGTACGACAAGTTGCCATGTTGTCTTCCTCTTGGCTGTGACAGTTTCTCAAACTTGTTTTTTGGTGGCCTCTAGGGTTGTTGAGGTGTTGTTGTAGTAGGTCCCTTTATTAGAACTGCCTGGTATCTTGCTCGTGGTGTTCCTGGGGTTGTGGGTTTTGAGGAGGAAGACCACAGTGGCAAAGTAACATTTTCCTCACTTTGTATTATCCCAGTGATTCATCTCCATCATCCCTGTTGCTGCTGACCTTGATCTAGAGGTGGAGGTGCTGTGGGTTCGTTTCCACGATGTGTGATTGCTTTTTCCTCTTCGGTGCCGAGCTATGCTCTGTGGAGGAAAGAGTATGCACAGTGCACACACAGCAGCCAGGAGTTGTGGTTCTACCTCTTTGATCTTACATTTATTAGCTAGTTTCTATTTATTAAGTCCTTTATTTGTGTCAATAAAGATGCACAGGTGATCTATTTTATGCTATGGGTAATAATTTAATATAGAGAAATTTTTACTTTATTTTTAAATTACATGTATGTGTATGTTCACGTGTGTATGGTTGTGTGTAGGTATATGCGTGGGTGAGGGCAAGTGCCCAAAGAGAACAGAGGCTTCAGATCCCCTGGAGCTCGAGTTGCAGGCAGTTGTGAGTCACTCAGTGTGGTTACTGGGAACCAAACCTGGGTGCTCTCTTCAGCCCCCATTCTTTTTTATTTTGATGCTTAAGTTTTTCTAGCTCTAACCATTCATAGCTCATTCACTTGGTGCCTGTGTTTCACCAATGTGAGAATTTCTTTTTTTAAAGATTTATTTATTTATAATGTGTGCAGTGTTCTGCCTGCATGTATCCCTGCAGGCCAGACAAGGGCACCAGATCTCATTACAGATGGTTGTGAACCATCTGGGAATTGAACTCAGGACCAAGAGCAGCCAGTAACTCTGAACCTCTGAGCCATCTCTCCAGCCCTCAAGGTGAGATGTCTAAGTGTGAGCGCCCATGTGGAGGCCAAAGGAAGACACTGAGGGCTTTCCTCTACCATTCTCTGCCTATTTCCTTGACATAGGGCCTCTCATTGAATCTGAAACTCTCCACTTAGGCTCAGCTGGCAAGTCAGCAAGTTCTCCAGATGTATTCTCCCCAATGTTAGGGTTACAGGCATGCTTAGCCATACCCAGCTTTCCTGAGGTGCTCAGATCTGAATCCAGATCCTCATGCTTGCATAGCAAATGCCCTTACCCTATCTCCCCATCTCCTCTGCGCTAGTTTTATTGCTGAATACGTTCTTACTTTATGCCCCAACCTGTTCCAGGCTCATCATAATACATTTCTGCTCTGGTCCTAAACTAGTCCTTTCTCACTGGAGCCCAGGGGATGACCATTTTCATTCCAAGGTGATAACTCACCTTATATAAGAATAAAGGCGCTGGTGCAAACAAATTATTTTATATCACTTGACTGACAGCTTTTCAGGAACATAAATTTGCCTAAAAGCTAGACTCAGCTGTTTTGAAACTGGTACCTAGCTTTTTAAAGTTTCTATCCAGGCTTCATTCTGTCCATTATCTGAAAACCCACTTCTCTAAGAAGAGAAGTGACTTTATCTTCTCATGACCAAAAGTCATCGGTGAGATTCTTATTATGGGGATTTTGTAGCAAAGATTGATACCCTGGAAAGATTACAAGAATGAGATAGGGAAAGTGCATTGTGTGTACACTTGACCAAATGTCCCTTCTGCTCTCTCACCGTCCTCTGTGTTAAGGGGTGAGTGTATGAGGCCGTTTCTGAAGTTCTTTCTATTCAGCTTTAAATTTTGATGCTGTTAATGTCTACAGCACTAACCTTGCCATGGCAGCAGCTTTGAGGAATCCAGGGTGGGAAGAGAGGGTAAGAAGGAAGTGTGAAAGATAAAGCTGTGAAAAAGCGGGTCTGGAGAGCTCAGAGGAAGGGCGTCCTTAATGATCCTGCTAACTGTTAATAATGTTCAAGCCTCAATCTGGATTTTAATGTAACCTAGTTTCTGTTTTACATCCCTGGTTGGCTGCACTTTAGGCTTAGAAGTCCTCAAACTGGCTGCACTTATGATCACCTGGAACTCTTTCAGAAGTATGGTTGCTTGGGTCTCCTTGCCAGAGACTATAAACTATTTGGTTTGCAGGGCCTTCTGGGCAGTAAGCCTTGAAGTGTCTCCTCCACTTCCAGGTTTCCAGGTGATTCTGATGGCAGCGAGAGCTGAGAGCTTAGAGCTCTAAGCTATAGATGCTCTTGTTTTCTCTCCAGTATAACACACAGATTGTAGGTCTTCACAGTTTCTTATACTAGCAGCTGGTTGGTTGCATTTGAATAGCGTATTAGCTCCTGTCTCCCCGAACGTTATATTTGAAACAACACAAGTTTAATCTTTCTCATTTCTGGAGGTCCAGAGTCCAGAACAGGGTTCCCTGAGCTATCAATGTCAAGGCCATCCTCCTTCCTGTGTTCTCTAGGGGAGATGTCCTTTCCTGCTCCAGCTCCTGAGGCTGCCTACATCCCTTGGTCCATGATCACTTCAACCTGGCCTCCACTGTTCTACCTCCCTCTCTGAGTCTGACCCTCTTCCTTCCTTCTGATAAGGTCTGCTTGTGATCATATTGGGCCCTGTGGGGTAATCTCTCAATCTCTAAATCTTAAATCCTAAATCACACTTGCAAAGTGTCTCTTTGATCACATAAGGTAATATATTGATAGGTTCATAGAACTAGGGCATTATTATCTTTGGGGGCCATTAGTCTACTTACTCCAGCAGACAGAGAAACTGTTTTAAGTACAGGCCCATGGAGAGAATTAAGTTGCCCTATGATATGTTGCCCCTCTCTCTCCCTTCCTTCTGCTCCTCCTCTCCCCTCCCTGTTGTTGAAATAAGGTCTCATGTAGTCCATTCTGGCTTCCAATTTACAGCATAGCCAAGGCTGGCCTTGAACTTCCGATTCCTCCACTTCTCCCTCCAGAGCACGGGGATTACAGCTGTGCACTACCGAACCTGCTGATTTGATCCCTGTTCAGAGTCATCCAATCTAGAAAAGTGTAGCGTTCGAGGAGACTGGGAGCAACAGAAACACATAAGAGATACTCGTTTTTAGTTAAGTCCGTAAAATGATATTCAGAACCTCAGTTATGTATAGTGACAAGGGAATTGCATGTTGTACTGGCTGGCTTTGTGTGTCAACTTGACACAAGCTAGAGTCATCAGAAAAGAAGGAGCCTCGGCTAAGGAAATGCCTCCATGAGATCCAGCTGCAAGGCACTGTTTCAATCGGTCATCATTGAGGGAGGACCCAGACCATGGTGGGTGGTGCCATCCCTGGGCGGGTGGTCCTAGGTTCTATAAGATGATGAGCTGAGCAAGCCAGGGGAGGCAAGCCAGTAAGAAGCTCCCCTCCAAGCACGTGGACCCCAGACTGAAGTTTGGGAGGCCAGCAAGGGACTGATCCAGACCCCTCAACATAGATGTCAATGAGGAGACTCTGGCACTCCATGGGACCCCTGGTAGTGGATTAGTAATTATCCCTAGAGTACGAAGGGACTTTGTGAGTCCATGCCACATGGAGGGATGCTCTCTCAGCCTGGACACATGGGGGAGAGCATAGGCTCTGTCCTAGGCCTTACCCTCCCTGGGGGGTGGGTAAGCAGGGGGGGTGAGATGGGGGGCTAGTGGGGGGTTGAGGGGGAGGGAGGGAGAGGGAGACGGGATTGCCATGTGAAGCAGCCTTGTTCCTAATTTGAACTAATAAAAAAAAATAATCTCTTGGGGGGGGAAAAAAAAGCTCCCCTCCATGGCCTCTGCATTAGCTCCTGCCTCCAGGATCCTGAAGTGTAAGCCAAATAAACCCTTTCCTCCCCAACTTGCTCTTTGGTCATGGTGTTTCGTGCCAGCAATAGAAACCCTAAGACACATGTGTATATGGAGGGCAGAGGGTGGGTTTGTGGAGTAGGTTCCAGGTGTTACAGCAAGAGGCTCTACCTGTTGAGCCATCTTGCCAGCCCAGGTGTGGTAAGTTTTAAGGGACAGAGACATTTGCTCATACTGTCAAAGGGCCCTTTCATACCTGGAGGTGATTGACCTGGGATTTCCTGGCCTACCCCATGTTTCCTAAGCCTGGACATGCTATGGGGAGAGGCAGCCCCCAGGCCCACATTCAGCTCTTTATGCTGCCGTGTTTATTCTGGGTAGAATATGAAGGCTGACAATATATGGGGCCAAGTCAAAGGGGGGGGGTCAGGTTTCTGCGTTCGTGTGTGTGTGTGTGTGTGTGTGTGTGTGTGTGTGTGTGTGTGTGTGTTGACAGGGCTGTGGATGCACGAAGACAAATACAGAGGTTAGCTGATAATGCTGGGCACGAGTCAGAGGAAGGACCAGATGAAGTAGCAAGGAGAAGGGGCTATGGATTCACAAAGAAGCATCCCAGAGACTTATTTTTAATCCAGGATTTGCCATTAACTACATACCTGCTAAACAGTAAAGAATTTTCAGAAATAAGTCCCAAATAGAAAAATATCTTTCTTACAGAGGACTTTATTTGACCCTATTACCTGGGGCCCAGCTCCCCTTTTTTGCTGAAGACCCCTCCCAACCCTTCTTGTCCTGCAGGGTGGGGGGTCTAGCTGCCATACCCTTCCCTACCGAGTTGGTCAAGCCCCTGCTACTGAGAGCTCTCTCTGCCAGAGCATGGCCTCATCTATTGCCATGGTGACAGTGAGCTGCTGCTTAGCACCAGCCTGGAAACTGGGCTTGAAGCTGAGCCGAGAGCTCCAAGCACTCTTGGAGGCCCAGGGTACAAAGACCCCTCTGGGGGCCTTTAATCGGTTTGCTCTCACAGGGAGGACCTATGACATTTGTCAGGCCTAGGTTGTATTCTTCTGCACTGGCACCAGAGTTTCCATGACAGTGCCAGGAATCACACGCACTCCTGTCTTTCATGTCATTGTGCACTTTAATCCTTGGCTTCCAAGGGAGTTGGAGAGCTAGAGCCTGCATCTACCTGGAAGCCCTGCCTTTTGATGCAGTTGGGTTAGTATTCAGAATTGCACTATTCCTGTGGGCAATGTTGGTGACGGTGTATATTTAATGTCAAAAATTGCGCTAGATGCTTTCCAAACATTATTTAACTCTTACACACACACACACACACACACACACACACACACACACACATATTTTTTTTTTCTGGACTGACAATATGGCTCAGTGGGTAAGGGTGCTTGTTGCCAAGCCTGACAACCCAAGTTTGATCCCTGGAAGGAGAGAATCAGCCCCTGTAAGTTGTCCTCCGAGCTTCATGTGGATGGTGTGGCATGAACTCATATATATGCAATAAAGAAATGAATGCAAACAAAAATTAACTTCTTTTTATTTATGTGTAGGAACACTTTGCCTGCATGTATGTAAGTGCCCTCAGAGGCCAGAGGAAACTGGAGTGAGAGGTGTTTGTGAGCTGCCATGTGGGTGCTGGGTTCTCTGCAAGAGCAAGTGTTCTTAACCACTGAGACATTTCTCCATCCCCCAAAACATTTTTTTAAGACATAAGAAAAGCCAGGCGTTGGTGGGGCACGCCTTTAATCCCAGCACTCGGGAGGCAGAGGCATGCGGATCTCTGTGAGTTCAAGACCTGCCTGGTCTACAAGAGCTAGTTCCAGGACAGCCTCCAAAAAAAAAAAAGAAAGAAAGAAAGACATAAGAAATATAAGTTTAATGGGGCATGGTGACAAATCCCAGCACTTGGGAGGCAGAGGCAGGCAGATCTCTGAGTTTGAGGACAGTCTGGTCTACAGGACAGCCAGAACTACACAGAGAAACCTAGTCTGGGAGGTAGGGGGAGAAGAAAGAAAGAAATATAAGTGCACATTTTTAAAGTTTTGGATGGAGAGATGGTGATGGGGATGTCCTTTTATGTTTCTCTTATTGGTTGATGAATAAAACACTGTTGGGCCAATGGCCAATGAGGCAGGAAGATAGGCGGGACTAGGAGAGGAGGAGAATCTGGGAAAGGCAGGCAGGAGAGCCCACCAGAGCAGTCGAGATGTAGCAGGCAAGCCAAGACCACGTGGACATACATACATTAGTAGATATGGGTTAATAATTAAGACAGAGCTAGTCAATAAGAAGCTCTAGTCACTGGCCAACAGTATCATAATTAGTATAGCATCTGTGTGTTCATTTGCGGCTGTGGAACTGGGCAGGAATTTCTGTTACAAGATTTCTCAGTGGTTAGGAATGCCTGTTGCTGTAACTCAGAATCACCAGAGTTTAGATTCCAACACCCACACTAAGCATTTCACAAACACCTGTAATTCTAGCACCAAGGGATCCAAAGATCTCCTCTGCCCTCTTCTGGCTTCAGTGTGGACTCACACAGACACACTCAGACACAAATAAAAATCAATATTTTTTTTCCTTTGAGGCAGGCTCTTTCACTGTAGCATAGACTGGCCTCGAACTCTTGATCCCCCATTTCAACCTCCTAAGTGCTGAGATTAACTGTCATTTGCCATCACACCTGGCTCTTTGTCCTAAATTCCTGCTTCACATGCAGAAACCAACTGAAACTCCAAAATGTATCCCAAATATCTGAATCTCTCAGAAGGCCATGCTTTGTTTTAAGTGTGTGTGTGTGTGTGTGTGTGTGTGTGTGTGTGTGTGAGTGAGTGTGTGTGTGTGTGTGTGTGTGTGTGTGTGTGTGTGTGTGTGTGTGAAGTTTTGATGTTTGTGGTTGAACCCAGGCCTTTTGCGCTGTAGCACTTGGTTATACCCTCAAACCTGTCTGGAAGCTTGTGGGGTTTGTTTGTTGTTTTGTGGTGGTTTGTTTGTTTTGTTTTTTCGAGACAGGGTTTCTCTGTGTATGTAGCTCTGGCTGTGCTGGAACTCACTTTTTTTTTTTTTAAAGACTTTATTTATTGATTATGTATACAACATTCTGCTTCCGTGTATATCTGCACACCAGAAGAGGGCACCAGATCTCATAACGGATGGTTGTGAGCCACCACGTGGTTGCTGGGAATTGAACTCAGGACCTCTCGAAGAGCAGTCGGTGCTCTTAACCTCTGAGCCATCTCTCCAGCCCCTGGAACTCACTCTGTAGGCCAGGCTGGCATCAAACTCACAGAGATCTGCCTGCCTCTGCTTCCCACGTGCTGGGATTAAAGGTGTGTGTCACCACCGCCCAGCTGGAAGCTTGTATTTTTAACCACTGTTCTGTTCTATATAAAACTTGTACTATCTTAATTTTTCCATCTGTGAAATGGGGATACTACCCGTCTCACAAGATAATCGTGTTATAGAGAATAAAGGAGACAATACAGGGAACTTTCTCCTGAAGGTAATGAAGCATTCACATTGTCACTGGGGGTGTGTAAGAGACACTGCACCTGGACCCTGGGAAAGCCTTCCTCCCCTGCCCTCAAAGACAGTGTTTCATTGTGTCCAGAGCCTCTCATCTTCAAAGTCTCAATCTGACTCCTTGACTGTCCCCACAGGTAATTTCCATGGTCATGGTGGCTGTGGGTGTCTATGCCAGGCTGATGAAGCATGCAGGTGGGTGATAGGTCTCCCTTTGCCTCCCACACTCTCTCTGTGCCCTGCTTGGACTGAGGCTGGAGAAGCAGCTCCCTGAATCCAGTCTTACTGGGTCGCTTCAGACTGGCTTTCCTGAACACACACACACACACACACACACACACACACACACACACACACACGCCTCCCCTCTCCTAAGATCTGCCTACCTTTGAGACTAAGTCCAGGAGAGAGGCTGTGTTTGTGGAAGCAAAGAGCGGTCAAGGACTCTGCCCTCCCTAGCCAGCAACCCCTAAGTAACTCAGGCTGAATTCCTCTGCAGTCTCTAGGAATCCACCCAGTTAGTGAGCCCACTGTCATTCTGCTTCTTCTCTGAGTGACAGTGACCCTCCTCTCACGAGCTTGGAGTAAAGGCTTTCCCCTAGTTCCTCCAGTTGCATGCCAGGACTCCCCCAGCCCACTTTCTGTTCCTCCCTGTGAGGACCGGCTCGCTTTCTCATAATCTTCACCAGGCAAGGAGACTCCCCTAGTACAGGAAAAGCAGTTTGGGCACACCCCCACCCATTCCAGGAGCCGCCCCCCCCCCCAGGGCCCTGGACCCCAGCTGAGGGTCGGCCTCTCTCCCAGAAGCAGCCTTGGCTTGTCTGGCGGTGGACCCTGCCATCCTGCTGATCGTAGTGGGTGTCCTCATGTTCCTTCTCACCTTCTGCGGCTGTATCGGATCCCTTCGGGAGAACATCTGCCTGCTGCAGACGGTGAGTGAGCAGGCCTCGCTGTCTGACCTCTTCCTCGTGCCTGCCGGACCCCTGTGCCTCATATAGCTGTCCCATTCTGTTCCGTCCCATCCTACCCGCTAAGTGCTGGCCACGCCTCACTGCAGAGCTCTGCTCCGGGCTCCCCAGCACAGGGTGGCAATGCCACATCCTTACCTTTGCTATGCTGGGGGTGCTTGGAGAAGAGCCTAGCTGCCTCTCGGTGCTCTCCTTGGCCCTGGGAAGGGCTGCCTCCCTGAGCCGTGACGCCTGTCTCTTTGTCTTGCCCGTGGGCCACAGTTCTCCCTCTGCCTCACCATCGTGTTCCTGCTTCAGCTGGCTGCTGGCATCCTGGGCTTCGTCTTCTCAGACAAGGTAACACTGGGAGCCTAGAGGCCTCTTCAGTACCAGAGGGAGGAAGGGGAAGTTCCTACTCCTGACTAATTAACCACAGTACTCTTTCCCCTGGGAAGCACCAGCCTTTGAAACGGTCCCCTTAGGGGTGAAGAAATGAATGGCCTTAACAGCAGCCTGTTTAAAGAGACTTTCATGGCTGTAAGTGTCTCCCTTTGACACCCTGAGATGCTACCGGGGAAGAGAATTTTATAAACATGAGAAACATTAAAATAACTGCAAACCTGGATGGTAGATGACCAAGTAGAACTCAGTGATCAAGACCACAGACAACCTGAAGAGACTCTTAGAACTGTTTGTTGAAGTAGATATATGAGCAGAGGGAAGGAAAACCCTGTTCTGAACCCGTTCCCACACCTGGAGGTGGGCTGCCTTGAGGCAGCTGTCCTGACTAAGAACCAGACTTTCCTTTAATCCCAGCACTGGGAAGCCAGAGGCAGGGGGATCTCCATGAGTTTGAGGCCAGTATTGCCTATATAGTGAGTTCCAGGCCTGCTGGGGCTACACAGTGAGAAATTGGTCTTTTCAAGTAAAGGAAGAAAAATGTGGCCAGGCCCGGTGGCACACACCTTTAGTCCCAGCACTCAGGAGGCAGAGGCAGGTGGATCTCTGTGAGTCTGAGGACAGCCTGAGCTATCTAACAAGACCCCGTCTCAGGAACAAAACAAAAAATGGGGCCGGGTAGGGTAGGGAATGAACCAGAATTCCATTCTCAAATGACAGATAGTTACCAGGAATGAAGTACAAGACTTTGAAATAAAGTCCTAGGGAAAGAAGCCAGGTGTGGTGGTGCCGGTGGATCTCTGAGTCCCAGTGCAGTCTACATTCCTAGGCTACATAATGAGTTCTAGGATATCTAGGGCTACACAGAGAAACCCTGTTTCAACAAACAATCACACAAACACACAAAAACCATAGGAAAAGTGGCTGAGTATAAAGAGACCATGGTACAAAATTATGAAACTGAACACTGCTGAGTTGATTTGAAGTTGACAAGCCCTTCCTTCCAGCTTAATAAAGTAGATGTATCAAGTCTAAGGAGATGCAATTTTCTTGTGTCCACTAGGGGTCAGTAAGCCCCTTTCTTCTAAAATAAAACAAAATTTGATTCTTAACTGTACGAGTCAATAAATATTTTGAGGTACTGATATGCAGAGGTAGATAAACACTGCGTTGTTTTGAAAGATAGTTCTGAGAAGCAATGACACAGGATCGATGTTTCCCTTGCCCACTGTTCCTTGAGCCCCAGAGTGGATGGGCCTTGAACCAACCAGCTGTCTTCCCTTGGTAGGTCTGATTTCAAGGCTGATTCAGATGAAAGATGATCTGAGGGCATATGACCATGACCTTTGGTGGTTGCTCCAATCTTGAACTTTAGACTGTGATTTCCCCCAGCTCTTGGGGGACTGCCTAGTCACTGATACCTTTTAGTGACCCAGGACTCTTAATTAGGCTTTGTCGTTTTGCTGTTAAAGAGGAAAGAACATGAGTTTTATCTATGGTAATCAGGCTCTCCCTCTTCATCCCATTGTGAACAAGGACTGGAGGCTTAGAATGGTCTTAGTCACCAAAGCACACAGGACTTCTCATTAAACCTAAGGCCTTTGAATGGTGAAATACAAAATGCATTGGTGACAGAAGGACACTCATAGTGAGTTAATGGCCTACAGGATGTGTTAGATACACCCAGAGTATAAGAAAGGAGGCCAGAGTAGGAGATGCTGTCAATGAATAGGTTTGCTGGAAAAGAGGGAGTTGGTGCTTAGGTAGGGCCATTTAGCCTCACTAACTTAAAGTGGCTGTTGGTATATTGCCAGAGTGGGATGGGAGAGCCCAGGCCTGTGCTGATCTGCTGGGGCATGGCATAAGAGTGGGAGAGATACCCTGGGCCTCTGATCACACTGCAGTATCTATGGCAGGTACCCTTCTGCCTCCTACCTATTGTGCTGTGGTCATAAAACATAGAGAGCTCTGAAAAGGAGAGCAAAAAGACTAAACAATGGAGTAGTAATTGCTTTCCTGTTGCTGTGATAAGACCCCACGACCAAGCTGGGCATTGGTGACACACGCCTTTAATCCCAGCACTAGGGAGGCAGAGGCAAGCAGATCTCTGTGAGTTTGGGGCCAGCCTGGTCTCCAGAGCGAGTGCCTGGATAGGCTCCAAAGCTACACAGAGAAACCCTGTCTCAAAAAACCAACAACAAACAAACAAACAAAACAAAACAAAACAAAACAAAACAAAGCCCCACGACCAAGGCAGCTTAGGGGAGGTTTATTTGAGCTCATAGACCCAGAGAGATAGGAGTCTGTTATGGCAGGGAGACATGGCAGCAAGCAACAGGCTTGGTGACAGAAGTAAGATGATGTAGACTTACATCTCGAACCACCAGGAGCAAACAGACAGTGCACTGGGAATGGTTTGAGGCTTTTAAACTTCAAAGCCCACCCCCAGGGATAAACTTCATTCAACAAAGCCACACCACATACATCTCCCAGAACAGTGCCACCAACTAGGGATAAGTATTGAAACATCTGAGACTATGGGGGACATACTCAAACCACCACAAATGGTGATCTGTGTTTGCTGTCATTTCTGAGGGAGTTAATAAATTATGGGTTAATCTTGTGTCCTGATTGCCTCTCTGTGTATCTGGCAGGCTCGGGGGAAAGTGAGTGAATTAATCAACAATGCAATTGTGCATTATCGGGATGACCTGGACCTGCAGAACCTCATTGACTTTGGCCAGAAGAAGGTACCAAGCATAGTGTGGTCATCCAATGTCCTGGCGAGGGGTGGGGGTAGAGGTTAAAAGTTAAGGTTGTCCAAGAAATGCCTCACTCTGTAGGCTTGTGGACTTCTTTTACTTGCTAAGTAATATATTCCGGGAAGGGCTTTGCGGGAGAAACAGGTGCTGTTAAGGGTATAGAACGGTACGTACAGTATTCATAATCTGCTGCGTATGCAAAGAAAGGAGAAGGGGAGACTGTCATCTCATTTACAAAAGGATTCTGGAGGAATTTTTAAGAAACCATTGTAAGGGGTTACCTGTAGGGGAATGAGGAACTATCATATTTTATTGTATATTACGTTAAAAATTGTGGCCAAATATGTATAACAAAAAAGTACCATTTTGTTTTCTTTTTCTTGGCTTTGTGAAACTAGAAATAGAACTCAGAGCCTTGAATATCATGTACCCACAACCCAGAATTTACCATTTTAATACCATTTATGTATTAAAAATATTTACATTAGCTGGATGTGTTGATACAATTTGTAATCCTCCCTGTTTGGGAGGCTAAAACAGAAGGATCAAGAGCTCAAGACCTTGCCTGGCTATAGAGTGAGTTCAAGGACAGCCTGAGTAATTTGTGAGACCCTGGGATTATAGCTCAGTGGTAGAGCACCCATCTGCTATGGATGAGGTCCTAGTTCAATCCCCAGTGTGGGAGGGAAAGGAATCTCTTTGTATGAAGCCATCACCACCATTTATTGCCTGTGTGGCACTGCACACTATCCCTTGTGCTAGGGAAATAGAAGCAGGAAGATTGGGAGTTCAAAGCCAGACTTGGCTACATACTAACTTCCAGACCAGCCTGGCTACAGGAACGCCCCATGTCAACAACAAAAGAAAAGAAAACTGTTCTCAGGGTATTGAGATGGCTCAGTGGGTGAAAGTGCTTTCTGTAAAAGCCTGACAGACAACCTGAGTTTGATTCTAGGGATCTGCCATGGAAGGAAAGAATTAATTCCCAAAAGTTGTCATCTGATCTTCACATACACACTATGGCATGTGTGTGTGCACATAGACACACACACACACACACACACACCACACATACACACACACAATTTAAAAACTAAAACCGTTTTATCTTTCCAAAATCATTTTATCTTTTCCTGCTGAACTGTGCCCATTAACTATTTTCCATTTTGCTCTCCTGGAGGCAACCACCATTCAACTTTCTTTGTTTCTTTGAATATAGCTACTTTGGGGACTTCAGATGAATGGAATTATTATATAATATGTATACTTTTGTCACTGGTTTCTTTCACTTGGCATGTCTTTATGTTTCATCTATATTGTAGGATATACCAGGATTTCCTTTTTTTTTTTTTTTTTTTTTTTGAATGACTGCCTTATTTCGTTCAACCATGAGTGGACGCTTGAGTGGCTTTCACCTTTGGCTATTCTGGGTTATGAATCAATGTTACATTTAAATGGCGGTGTTTTTGATGCCCGTGCTGAGCGTCTCTTCCTCTGGCCATCAGGCCTTTGACTTTAGGATTCAGTTTGCTTTCCTGGAGTAATTGTGGACTCATATATTGAAGAGTCTCTTCTTGAATTTTTTTTTCTTATGCCAAGGTTTTTGGTTTGGATTTTTTTAAATATTTTTTTCGTGGCAGGGCTGAAGTGAGTCCAGGGGTCACACAGTCTAAGCATATGCTCTGTCACTGAACACCCCCAGTCCTGGCCACTGAACATCTCTTTTGTCAGACTATGCTTTATAGAGTTATAAATCCAGAACCTTCTCTCAAGAGGTTACACCTGAATATCAAGCACTAGGTAAGTTATAATGAGATACATAAAGAATTAAAGAGAGAATTTCTTCAGGTGAAAGCAACTAAGAAGCCTGAGTTCATAGATATGTTTAGAATACCTTGATGTTACAAATAGAGGCTTGTCTTAGGCTTGGTGAGTTCCCCAGGCCAACCTTCGTGTGGGGAATCAGTGATTCTTAATCTCCGGTCCGCTCTGTTGCAGTTCAGCTGCTGTGGAGGGATTTCCTACAGAGACTGGTCTCAGAATATGTACTTCAACTGCTCAGAAGACAACCCCAGCCGAGAACGTTGCTCTGTGCCTTATTCCTGCTGCTTGCCCACCCCGAATCAGGTGAGCAAACACTGCTACACTTCCTCCTGGGTAACATAGCTGTTATGGTGACACTCTATCCCCTAGCTTAACCAGTTGGTGAGCAGGATGGCTGGCAGGTGTGTTTGTTTGTGTTCACCCCACTGTGGTGTCCACACTGGCCTTTCAATCCCACAGCCCACATGGGACTCAAGAGGCAGTTCTAAAGAGGAGTATTGGACTCAGAAAGGAGTTCTGCAGTTAGCCATTTTTATTCCAGTATTCTCCGAAGACATTCTCTAACAACTTAGGGAGTTGGGAAAGTTGGCTAGTGTTTCTTGGTGTGGGAGTACCATTCGGCTTCTCAACTTTTTCCTCCTCAGGCAGTGATCAACACTATGTGTGGCCAAAATATGCAGGCTCTTGACTACTTGGAAGCTAGTAAAGTCATCTACACTAACGGCTGTATTGACAAGTTAGTCAACTGGATACACAGCAACCTGTTCCTACTTGGCGGTGTGGCACTAGGCCTGGCCATCCCCCAGGTAACTTACCCTGTCCAGCTGGAAAGTCTCACACACTCTGCAGACTGTCATTTGTGGAGGCACCCAGGGCTCAGTTGGCTGCTAAGTGGGATGGGGTGGGGTGCCTGCTGTGTGGGGAAGACAAAGCAAGGGAAAAGGGAAAGCTGGACAATCACTCCCTGCTGAGGGCTAATTCCTTTCTGCCCCTGGCAGCTGGTGGGAATCCTGCTGTCCCAGGTCCTCGTGAATCAAATAAAAGATCAGATTAAACTACAGCTCTACAACCAGCAGCACCGGGCTGACCCGTGGTACTGAGAAGCATTCCTCGTGCCGCCTGACCATAGTGACGGCAAGCCTCATGGACCAGCAACAGAGGGTGCTGAGAATGGTGTCCTGTGGAGATTTGGATTTCAGCCCCCCAGCAATGAGGGCCCAGTGGGAAGAAGCAAACTCCAGAAGACAGGCCACAGGATGGCTCAGGTCTCAGAAAGACGTGCCTCATCCCCCCATCCTAGTCCCAGCATTGTTAGAGAATTATTTTGTCCTGTTCCTAACCTTGAACATTTGAGTTTAAGTTCTAAGTTTTGTTTGGGCAGAGGCATGTGGGAAGCAGCAGTGGTGAAGAGAGCTGTAAGCTGCCTACTTTCTCCAAGGCACAACAGACAGCTCTGTTAGGGCTGCTCCTGAGCTAGGTGGACAAACTCAGAGTTTACTGCCAGGGAGACCTGGCTGTGGAGCGTAGGCTCTAGCAGCCCTGCTTGGAGTCCAGTTGGCATAATCCCAGCTCTAGAGGGGAAGGGAGTGGAGCAGGCAGAGGGGGGTGAGCCTGGGGGTTGGATGGGGACAGCTCTGTATATGGGAGTAGAGTTTACCAAATGCTTGCCTTGCCACCCTCCCAGGTACTCTCAGAGTGAGCTACATCCTGCCCCTCCTTCATTTCCATGGAAACATGGCAGCAAGGGCAAGGGGTACAACAGCAGCCAAATTCATCTCCACCCCTATCGCAAAAAAGTTTGGAACCATGGTCCCTATAGTCTGCAGTCGGCAGAAGCCGGCCTAAGCCATACATGCCCTTGAATTCCTCTCTGTCTGACCCTCCCTCTCCAGCAAGTGGGTTTTCTTTAACTTGGCAGAGGAGTGGCAACACCCTCCACCCTCATCCCCCTGCACCAGAACTCAGCGTTTCTACAGTGTAAGAGTCAGGAATCTGGCAGAAATGGCAATAAAAGTTTGTTGACCTGGGCTAAGCTGTCCTACATCAATTTTCCATTCGGGCAACTAGAAGAGAAGGGACCAGACTGTGGGTCCTGCCTCCTGGAGGAGACTTGAGACCCCTAAGCTGCACAATGCCCCCCCCACTTGTCCCATCTATATTAGGGTCACACTCTCCGGTCTAAACTGGGTAATCAGGTGCTGATCTAGAGAAATGGTGTTACTTTATCCCAAATCCCTAGGTTTTTTTGTTTGCTTTCTCTTAAATGCTCAGTGGGCTGAAATTTATTTAGGATGGGGTAGGGAGTTAGGAGAGAACATTGTACATCAGAGTGGAAGTAGCCTAAAGCTCCTCCGTCTTCATCTGGAGGAGCGGGGTACTGACGCCCAGCCAGCATTAGGGAGGATTCAGCGAGCCCTGGCAGTGTGTGGGGCTTCCTCAGCCTGGAGCAGCTTGCGAAGGCGGGGCGCGGGGCGGGGCGGGGCGGGGCGGCTCTGCTACATGGGTGGTCCCTACACCCACGACATGGGGGCCTAGGAGAGCATCCCGCGGTCTTCTCCCCATCCCCGAAGCCAGGGCCTTGGATGGGCATTGAGGGGGGTCTTTGTCCTGGCCCAGGAGACTTGAAGAAAATTCCTCAGGTTCTAGGAAACAAAAGCATGGGGACCCCACCCCCACCCCCGTCCCCGCCTCTCTCCATCCTCTGCCAGCCTTCTGCGCCTGCGAGGTCGCCTTTCCAACAGGCGCCTGGGGCCTAGGCCAATGTTTAGCGCCCAACTCGAAACAACGAAAAGAAATTTATAAGATTACGAGCAAGCGCCTTTTATTCCGAGGGAGAAGAGTGGAAAAAGTACACTTTCATGGTAAGGTGTCATTCTCTAGTAGTGCCCCAAACATGCATTTTATCCTTTTTCTTCTTTCAACGACATGGACCCAGAGTATGATTCTCGAGTTAGGGGTTCGGGTGGTGTGTATTCCCGGGCACTGCAGCTTCCAGTAGCTCACCCGAGGTGGGTTCCGCTTGGATTAGGGATCTCCAATTTCTGCCAGTGCCCCTAGACTTAAAACTCGGTGAATAGTCTGGCGGTGGTGGCACACGCCTTTAATCCCAGCACTCAGGAGGTAGGGACAGGCGGATCTCTGTGAGTTCAAGGCCAACCTTGTCTACAGTGTGAGTTCCAGGACAGGAACCAAAGCTACAGAGAAACCCTGTCAAGAAAGAAAAAAAAAAAAAAAAAAGAAAGAAAGAAAGAACCGAAATGAATAAAAAATGTTCAGAAACACAGCTCAACAATTCTGGCTAAATTCAAGTGTGTGCCCTCACCCTCACCCTCACCCCCGAGCTCCCCTTTTCTAGGACAGAAAATGTCTCCTTGATTAAACAACTTTTGTTTTGGATTTTTGTTTTGTTTTTGAGAGAGAGCTTCTTTGTGTAACAGCTCTGGACCAAGCTGGCCTCAAACTCACAGAGATCCTCCTGCCTCTGCCTCCAGAGTGCTGGGACCACTGCCCTGCTAAACAAGGATTTCTTCCTTCCTTCCTTCCTTCCTTCCTTCCTTCCTTCCTTCCTTCCTTTCTCTCTTTTCTTCAGCTAAATTTCTACATATTTGCTAGTAACCTAAGTAAATCAGGAGGGCTTAACATTAGTATATTGGAACAGCTAATCAAATAAAAAGTAAAAATTAGGGGCTGGAGAGATGGCTCAACAGTCAAGAGCACTGGCTGTTCTTCCAGGGGATCCAGTTTCAATTCCCAGCACCCAACTGGCAGCTCACAACTGTCTGTAACTTCAGTTCCTGGGGATCCAACACCATCACACAGACATGTAGGTAAGCAAAACATATAAACACATGTAAAATAAAAACAAATCACTTTTTAAAAAGTAAAAATTAAAAGAACCCAAAGGTGAGTGAAGATCCAGTGGGGATCCTTCACTGACTACTGAAGTCGAGCTACCCTGTCAGAAGTTGAACTCAAGACCACAAGTTGGGCTGGGCAGTGATGTCGAACCCCTGTAATCCCAACACTTGGGAGGCAGAGGCAGGTGGATCTCTGTGAGGCCACCTTGGCATACAAAGGGGGTTCCAGGACAACTAGGGCTGTTACTCAGAGAAACGCTGTCTCAAAAAACAAAAAACAATAATAAAACATAAATAAATAAGACCAGCAGTTGGTGGAAACCTGGCTGGATGGCATAGCAAGAAGAATGCCACTAGGTTCATACTCTATAGTTAAACAGGGTCTTCTTTTATCTTTCTCCCCTACTTCTCTCTTTCATGTTTGAGACAATGTTTCATTGACTCAACATCATGTAGACCAGGTTGGCCTCAAATTCACAGTGATCTACCTGCCTCTGCCTCCTATCTGTTTTCTTTTTCAACAGATTACCATAGTTTAGTGTTTTAAAAGAACATCAATTTGTTATCATTCCATATAGAAAACAGCAGTCCCAAATGAGTCTGGTTGAGCTAGAATCAAATTGTGATTAGGATTCAACATTTTGGAGGCTCTAGGGAAGCATCTTTTTTTTCTCTCTCTAGCTTCCAGAGGCTACATGGGGTCCTTGGCATGCCCCTTTCCTCTCCTTTTTTTTTTTTTCCAACTCTCCTACCACCTTCTTATAGGGCTTTGTGATTCTACAGGATGACGACTGTCCCATTTTTTAAATCCTTAACATGGGGCCAGTTAAATAGCTCAGAGGGTAAAGGCACTTGCTGCCAAGCCTGAGTTGGATGCCAAGAACCAAACAGTAGAAGGAAAGAACTTACTTTTGTAAGATAGCCCCTGACTGCCACACATAAGCCAGAGAATGTCTCTCTGTGTATGTGTGCCACACAAAATAAAGTAACAAATGTAAAGAAGTGAAAATCCTTAATTCAACCACATCCCCAAAGTTCCTTTCACCATATAAAGTGTGATATATAAACACTGTAGGGCTTCAGACAGACATGTTGGGGGTGGCCGTTGGCTAGCTTGTCACAAATCCCTTTTCTAGTCTTATGTGTGACTTATGGTGAGGAAGGCAGAGGATGAACAGAGTTGGCTACTGGCAAGAATGAAGTAGGAATTCTCTGGTCATCTCTAACTATCATCCAACATGAAGAGTGCTTCCTGTGTGTACACACTTAACTGTGAAGGTGGGTATGCAGGTTTCATTGTTTTAAGTAGTCATAAGGCCAGATTCGTGAACAGGACCAAGATCAGTCTCAAAAAGAGAAACAGGCTGGGCACAGTGGTGAGCCTGGAGTTTCAGCTAGTCAAGAAGCCAGGAGTTCAAGACCAGCCTGAGCAACATAATAGACTTTCACAAAGGAAAAGGGGTGGGGTAGGGTACAGCACAGCTACTTCCACCAGAAAATCTAGTGTGCTTTTAAAAAACTCAGAACCTTTTTATAAACACCCCTACTCTCTCCAGAGTATGTTTATAGGAAATGGGTATTTCAGGTTGCTATAGATAAGGCGTTTAGACAAAGGCATAAAACAAGGAGATGCTTGCAGAGTTGCTGGAAGATGTAGCTCAGGGGTGGAGTCCTTGGGCAGCAGTCATGAAATCCTAGCATCAACATCCCACCCCACCCTCCAAAAAAACCTGCAAACCTCAGAGTCTTCTCATTCCATGACAGGAGCCGACCAGAGGTACAGAGTCTAGAGATTCCAAAAATAATTTCCCAACATTTAATAAAGGAAATGCAACATGGCACTAAGAGGAACACTAATAGAAGGAAGTCATTAGATAAATGGATTGCAGTATGGAAGACAAACGATTTCTATTTTAAAAATTTATTTTATGTGCATTGGTGTTTCGCCATGGGCGTTGGGTCCCCTGGAAGTGGAATTATAGACAGTTGTGAGCTGCCATATGGGGGACTTGAACCCAGGTCCCCTAGTAGAGCAGTCAGTGCTCTTAACCACTGAGCCATCTCTCCAGCCCCTGATTTGTATCTTATACCAACACCACAGAACATTGCAGAAGGTAAAAGAGCTAAATATGTTAAAGGGAAACCAGAAAAGAAGAAAGAGGAGAGTAGAGAGACTATGTTTGTCCCAGGCCTAGGGGACTAGATGGATACCATTTCAGGGTATCTGCCCCATACACTGTGATTCGTCTTTCCATGGGTAAGTCCTGAAGTGTCAAATTTGTACTCTAAGACCTGGTCCTGATGCAGCAATGATCGCGCACACCTTTAATCCCAGCACTCAGGAGGCAAAGGCAGGGGCATCTCTATCTCTGTGAGTTCAAGATCAGCCTGGTCTACGGAGCAAGTTCCAGGACAGCCTCAAAGCTACAGAGAAACCCTGTCTCGAAATAAATAAATAAATAAATAAATAAATAAATAAATAAATAAATGCCTGGTCCCCTACACAAAGGACTGGATCACACTGGACACTGCACTGGTTTTCTAAATCTGCCACCACAAAATCTGCCGCCCCCAAATCTTACATGGCGTTAAACACAGAAACTGTTGCTTCCTGGCCTGCCTTGGAGGCCAGAAGTCTGAAGGTGAGGCTTGCCTGGGTCATGTTCATCTGAAGCTTCTAAGGTAAGAACCTGCTTTGCCTCTTCCAGATGTTGGGAGCCGCATTCCTTGGCTCCACCACTCCTCCTCTCTCCTGGCCATCCTCATCTGCATCTGTCTGTGTCCCAGTTTCCCTGTCCCTTACATGGACACTAGCCCTTGAACTAAGGTTCCACTATACTGTGTTATGTCCTCGTTACATCTGCCATGACCCCCTCCAAGAAAGGTCACATTCTGAGTTGGGGGAGGTAGTGTGTCTTTTTTAGGGAGGACACAGTTTAGCCCATATCAGGTACCTTGTACAAACAGTCCCAGAGTCAATGTCTTCTCCTGGGACTTTGGCTTTGAGAATGAGATTCTAGTCCAATAGGGAAGTTGAAGCTATTCATGGACTAAATAGCAGAAAATGTGTGTTTACCAAGAGGGGAGAAGGAGAATGAAGGTGGGTGGGGAAGCAGAGATGGGGTCACAGTAGGAGCCTCCTGGAGTAGCTTACCCCCAGGCTGCCTCTCTGTATCTCTCCTGCTTTTCTGCCTTGGGTCCCTGAGCTGCCTGTGTGCTCACAAGGCCTGTTTCCCTTGCTCAAGGAAGCTCAAAGGGCCCCTCTTGCTTATAAACAAAAGTGATTTAAAAAAAAAAAAAAACAAAACAAAACTAGAAACAAATGAAAGGATTGTGTTCATTTTCAATAGATGTTCCAAGACTTTCCCATGAACTTCATGCAAAGACAACCAAGGTTAATGCCTTTCAGTTCCATAAGGGAGAAGTCTGACATGCGTCTTACTGGGCAGAAATCAAGGTGTCAGCAGGACTGCGGTCCTTTCTGGAATCTTGACCCCTGGACCACCTGCGTTCTTGGCTGGTAGCCCCTTCCTCCATCCTCAGAGTCATCAGTGTCAGGTTTGGTCCTTATATTCTTCTCTCTGGTTCTACAGCTAAGAGAAGTTTCCTATTTTTGAAGACTCGTATAATTAGTTAGCTTGCGCCCCATGTATATAACCTAGTCCAGTCTCTGATCTCAGCTACTAATCTCCCCCATTGACAAATTCCCTTGTGGGGTAACATGGCTGGCTGTGTATGATGGGTATTTGGAATGTGGAAATTTTCAGGGTTAATTATTTTGTCAAGCAAAGAAGTACAATAAAACACACCGTGAACATTTGTCATAAGATAGAAGGCCAATGGTTTAACTCTCATGTACTGTTCCTTTTCCTTACGAAACTGCTTCCCTTCATTTAACTGCTGAGTTTGAAGTTCTTTCTGAGGAACACAGGGTCAACATTGTCACGTTCCAGGACCTTTATTTAGCTGCCTTTTCATAGCTGAAGTTTCAGAAAGACACTAAATGAAGGCATATTCCCAGAAGGCCTGATGAGAGCCAGGGAAAATGGAAGAACTCGGGTGAAATCTGTGCCCTATCGTGCAGGTTAGTTTTGGTTATCAACTTGACAGAATATAGAATCGCCTGGGGAAAAAGTCCCAGTGAGAAACTGTCTAGGTTAGGTAGGCCTGTAGGCATACCTGTGAGGGAGGGATTTTAATTGGGTTAATTTATGTAGGAAGCCCCACCCAATATGGATGGCACTATTTCATCTGGGGGGTCCTGAACCATATGAAAGGGAGGGCATGAGTGGGGGGCTAACATGCATGAATTCATTCGTTGCTGTCCTCTCTGGACTGTGGATGAACTGTGACCAGTCACTTCAGACTCCCAACATTTTGCTTCCCTGATGTGACTGATACGATTGACCTGGAATTGTGAAGCAAATAAACCCTTTCTCCCTCAAGTTGCTCTTGTCTGCCTATTTTATCATAGTAAGGGAAAGAACACTTAAGACAGGCACTGACAAATTGCATTTATTAAAATGAAATTACTGAAGGGAAGCAATTTGCAAAGAAATTAAAATCTAACCAACATGGTGGCACACACCTGTAATCCCAGCACAGAGCATATCAGGAGTTCAGTACAGCCTGGGTAGTTCAGCTAAACCTGTCTCACACTGGAGAGGCTGAGAACTCAGCAGTTGCTCAGGCCACGGGCCTGCAAGCTCCAGCAGTCTCAGTCTAGTGGGTCTGGTGGGTTCCTGCAGAGCCATTGGTCTTCAGGCCATGATGGAAGCCCAAAGAAGCTGGGTTCTGACACCAGGAAAAGAATGTAGCAATTGTGGTGATAGCAGCTAGATACACCGACTCACCAGAATATGCCGAGGCAATGAACCAACAAATCAACAAGCAAAAGTTTTCTCTCAGATTCCTTCCTTCCTTCCTCCTTCCTTCCTTCCTTCCTTTCTCTTCTTTCTTTGCTTTTCTTTTTTCCTTTTTTGGAGTCAGGATCTCACTGTGGCTGGTCTAGTATTTGCTAACAGAGGCTAGGCCAGCTTCAAACTCAGTTTTCCTCCTGCCTCAGCATTCCAACTGCTAGGATCAAAAGAATTTTGTCCAAAAGCCTGGTCAAGAATAGTACCCCTTCCGTGTACTCTTAGTTTTCACTTTTGTTCAAGGGACCCGTGTCTAGTTATATGGCATGTAGAGTATTGAGCTATAATACATATTTGAAAGAAAAATTCGTCTTCTCCAGTTGAGTATAAGCTTAAAAGCTTGTCATGTTCTCTTCCTAGCACTCGGAAAGGCACCTGGCATGTACTGTTTGCTGAGTCAATACTCGTGTTTACCTGCCTTCCTGGTCCGGTCCATTCACTTAGCTAAACCCTTTATCAATATATCCACGCCAGACTTAACTCAGAGGAGATGTGCTATTTCTAGCTCAGAGGAGATTTGCTATTTCTTTTTGCCGTTTTGTTTATTTTGTTTTTTAAGGCAATGTCTCATGTAGCCCAGGCTAGCCTCAAACTCACTATGTAAGTGAAGATGACTTTGTGTCTGCCATGTGTTTGTGGGACCCAAGGAAGCCAGAAGAGCTCAGTGGATCTCCTGGAGTTGGAGTTACTGGCTGGCAATCGTGAGTCACATGATATGGGTGCTGGGAGCCAAACTCAGGTCTTCTAGGACAGGAAGTGCTCTTAACCACGGAGTCATCTCTCTAGCCCCAAAACATTGTTTTTAATTAAAAGACAAAAGCAATCATGAAGTTGATAGCATAGTTCAGTGGTACACCACTTGCCTAGTATGTAGGTATCCTGAGTATGATCTTCAGCACTAGAAGGAAAGAAAAGAAAAGAAAAGAAAAGAAAAGAAAAGAAAAGAACAACAACAACAAAAAACCCACCTCAACTGTGTCATCATACAAGATACACTGGTGTTGCCCTTTCATGGCCACACCCATCCCTCCCTACCATCACTAACCCCTGGCAACCACTAATCTGTCCTCCATCTCTATAATTATGCTACTCCACGAGTAGCCAGGAGGTATCCCTGTGAGACTTGCTTTTTTCTCCACCCTATATAATTCCTTTACCATCCATCCAAGCTATTCCTTGTATCAATAGCATTGTCCTTTTAAATTCAGGATACTTCATCATCATAAGGACAGACAAATCCCAGTTCATTTAGCCACTCATCCGTTATAGGATATTTGGCTGGTTTCCAATTTGGAACTATTACAAATAAAATTGCTATGAACATTTGTATACAAGTTCCTGCATGAAAACGAACCTTCATATCTCTTGGATAAATGCCCAGGATATATATATGCATATATATATATATGCATATATATATCCCTTTGTTTGTTTGGGTTATTTGTTGATTTTGGGAACAGACAGTTTTCCAAATGATATCATTTTATATTCACCAACAGTGTGAATGACCCAGTTTCTCTGCAGCTTTGCTAGCATTTAGTGTTAAACACTATGGGTGTGTGTTCGTGTGTTTGTGTGTCTGTCTGTCTGTCTATCTGTCTGTCGTGCTGTGCTGATGTCCATAGAGGCCAGAAAAGTCACATCCCTCTGGAGCTATGTTTCCAGGCAGTTGTGAGTCAGTCAACATTGGCACTGAGAATTGAACTTGGGTCCTGTAAAAAAAGCAGTACATGTTCTTAACTAATGGACCATCTCTCTAGCCCCTCTTCTCACTCTCTTAAAATGTCTTTCGAAGAGTAAAAAAGTTTCAATTTATCAGCTACTTACCAATATCAGCATTCTGTCTTCTGACTCTGCCTACTGGAAAAATTGTAAGGGCCAGTAGGGCTGGAAGATACCAAGGAAACAAGGCTTTCTAGACACAGCAAGACTGATGCATATATGAACTCATAGCGACTGTGTGGGGCAGCATACACACAGCCTACACGGGTCTAAGCCAGATGAAGTTCCAAAGTTGAGAGGCCCCCATCCCTTACCCAGAAGCTATGCCCAACTGATCATCACTCAAAAGAGAAAAATTGGTTTTCACCAATGGAGTCTCACTAGATATACAAACCATTCTTTTTTTTCAATAATTTATTTTTATTTTATGTGCATTGGTGTTTTGCCTGCCTGCATGTCTGTGTGAGCGTATCAGATCTTGGAGATACAGACAGTAGTTGTGAGCTGCCATGTGGGTGTTAGGAATTGAACCTGGGACCTCTGGAAGAGCAGCCGGCACTCTTAACCTCTGAGTCATCTGTCAAGCCCACCTTTAAACCACTCTTAAGGCCAGGCCCCAGGACTTGCAGTAGATAGCCAACACAAATTAACTCAATGGTATTTTCGTAATTTATTTTCTTTGGTCTCATAATGCTTGTTTGGGGATTTTCCCCTCACCTACAGGACTTTTGCTACATATTATGGTTTCTGATTTTGTGTTGTCATGGAATTCTTCGTGTGCTAATGTGTTTGCCTCTGTGCCAATATGCTCTTTCTTTGTGCACCCCATTCATTTGTTTGTTTTGTCCTATTTGAATTTGTTTGCTTTTATCTTACTTTCTTTTACATGCTTTTTGTTTTCTTTTTTTGTTGTTGTTTGCTTTTCGAGACAGGGTTTCTCTCTAGCTTTGGATCCTGTTCTGGAACTCCATCTGCAGACCAGGTTGGCCTCAAACTCACAGAGATCCACCTGCCTCTGCCTCCTGAGTGCTGGGATTAAAGGTGTGCACCACCAATGCCTGGCTGCCCGTTTGTTTTCTAGTGAGAGTTGGAAAGAAAGGGTATGGATTTGGGAGGGTGGGGATGTGGGAGGGTCTCAGAGAAGTTTTGGGAGGGGAAACGATAATCAGAATACATTATATCAAAAACAAATCTATTTTCAATTAAAAACAAAAACAAAAAAGGAACTCCTTCAGTGAAAGTCCTAAATATTTTCTCTTACATCCTTTTCAAAAGTTTTGTAATTTGGGGGCTGGAGAGATGGCTCAGCATTTAAAAGAGTGCTTACTTCACTTGCAGAAGACAAGGTTTCATTCCCAACACCCACAAAAAGTATCTCAAAATCACCTGTAACTCCAGTTCCAGGAGATCCACCTCCCTCTGGCCTCTGTGGGCACCTGCATGCATGTGGTGCACATAAACTCAGGCAGGCAATACACGCATACTCATGAGCAATCACATGCACATGGACATTCACACACATATCCACACATATGTACACGAATACACACATGCAGACGCACACGCACACACATACACACATACACACACATACGTATACACACACATACACATACAAATAAGTAAATCTTGAAAAGTTTTGTGGTTTTAAATTTGCATTTAAGTCCATGGTTCTTTTGGAATTAGTTTTGTTTGAGCTATAACGTCTAAGCCCAGTTTCTTTTTGTTTGATCTATAGGCACCTAATTGCCTTAGCACCACTTATTGGTAAGATTCTCCTTCACCATCGGCTTTGCTACTTCATCAAAAAACTAACTAGAGAGCTGGAGACATGATGGGTGAGCACTGAAGAGAAGCAGCTGCTCTTCCAGAGGACCCAGGTTTGATTCCCAGCACCCTCATGATATCTCACAACTGACCTCTTCTGACCACCCCAGGCACCGTGTAAAACACTTATCTATACACATAAAATAAGTAAATAAATAAATAAATAAATAAATAAAGGTTCATGTCTTTTTTTAATATTAACCAGAGATGCGGTGATGTACACTTTAATCCCAGCACTCTGGAGGCAGAGGCAGGAGGACCTCCATGAGCTGAAGGCCGACCTGGCCTAAATAGTGAATTCCAGGCCAGCCAGGGCTGCATAGTGAGACCTTATCTCAAAACCAAGAATCAAACAAAAAACACTAACTGAAGGGGCCAGTGAGCTAGGTGGTCAGGTAAAATAGTACTTGCTGTCAAGACTGATAACCTGAGCTTGATTGAGGAGGACCCCAGGAGGTGGAAGGAGAGAACCGACTCCTGAAAATTGTCCTCTGTCTTCCATATATGTGCTGTGGCATGAGTGTAAGTCACACACATACACACACACACACACACACTCACACACACATCCACTCACACACATGCACATACACACACATACACTCACACACACATACACACACACACATACACTCACACACACATACACACATATACACTCACACGTACATATACACATAAGCATATATACACTCACACACACACATACACATACACTCACATACACACACACTCACTCACACACACATACACACACACATACACACACACATACATACACATACACAAATACACATACACACATACACTCACACACACACACTCACTCACACACACTCACACACACACACACACACACACACACACACACACACACACCCCGAGATTTCAATAAGTAAATGTAAAAAATTAAAAACTAACTGGACATATTTGGAGCATATTTATGTTTCACTGATGTATATATCCACTCTCCTGCTCGTATTGCACTTCCTGGTATCTTTTGTTTTTAGACAGGATCTCATGTAGCCTAGGTTGGCTCAGAACTTATTATGTAGCCAAAGATGTTCTTGAACTCCTGATCTTCTTGCCCCTACCTCCCAAGTGCTGGGATTGTAGGCCTACAACTCCCAGGCTTTGTGCAAACTAAGCAAACACTCTTCCAGTTGAGCTACATTTCTGTTCCTGCACCATCTTGACAACTGGAGTAGTCCACCTAAGTACTGGGCAGTGATTCCTTTTATTTTCAAGAACTGTCTTACATGATGACTTGAGTGTAGCTGACTCAATGGTGGTAGCTCCCTTGTCTAGCTTGTGGGAGGTCCTGAACTCAATCTCGAGTATCACACACAGACGAAATCTCAGCTATTCTAAGGCCTTCCAACTTCCACTCAAATTTTAGAATAAACTTATGTCTGCAGAGAAACTTCATGAGATCTTTTAAAATTTCAAGAACAATATTTAGAGAAAAAAAGTTCTGTTTACAAGAATATCATTAGCTAACTGTTCACAATATCTTGGCATTTTGTATCAATCCAAACAGTCCTTGGTTTCTCCCTTTGCATAAACTTTGCTTTTGTAAATTTTTCTCTGTCATAAATACCAGAGCCACAGTTGATTCTAGCGTCTCGTTTTCTAGTGGCATATAAGTCTGAGGAATTACTGCTAACAACCAGAAGAAACTATTGGTAACCATGAGATCTGTGTTTCCATTCATTTTAGAATTTGAATGAATCTCATTTAACTCTCCAGCCAGAGGAGCTTCCTGCAGAAGCCCGATTAAGAGACTGAAATGGGGAACTCAGGTCACAGATGCTGTGGAAATCCTGCCATTGTCACTCTCTGGCCAGGCTAAGGACTCTATTATACTCAACTCCTGCTGTGATGAAGCAAGCGATCTTAAAGACAAATTTAGAGGAGAAAAAAAAAGTCCTTGCCACGTTGAGTCTTCTAATCCACGAATATGGTATGTCTGTCTAAGAGTTTAGTTGCCTTTGACTTATTTCTTTAACATTAATTTTTCATTATACAGATTCTGTATATGTTTTGTTAGATATGTAATTAACTTTTCTTTTTGCTTTGTTTTTGAGACAGGGTCTCATGTAGCCTCAAACTCACTATGTAGCTGAGGAAGACCTTGAACTCTGAGCTTCTTGTTTCTATCTACCACTTCTGGAATTACATATTCCATCCTGGCCAGTATATTCAGTGTTGAGAATGAAACTCAGCCCCATGGATGCTAGGCAAGCACTCTGCCAACTGAACTACAACCACAGACTTCCCTCTTTTTAATTAAGCTGTTTGTTGTTGAGTTTTAAAAGTTCTTGTTGGGTGGTGGTGGCGTACACCTTTAGTCCCAGCATTCGGGAGGCAGAGGCAGGCAAGCTCTGTGAGTTTGAGGCCAGCCTGGTCTACAGAGGGAGTTCCAGGACAGGCTACACAGAGAAACCCTGTCTCCAAAAACAAAAACAGGAGAAGTTCTTTACATGCTCTTGATATTAGTACTTTAGTAGATGCATGTTTTATAAAATTTCCTCGAATTTTATAGTTTTTTTTTCACTTTCTTGACAGTATCCTTTGATTTGCACAAGTTAATTTTTGTGTTACCTTTTTTGAGACATGGTCTTGTGTAGCCTTTGCCTCCACCTCCTAAGTGCTGGAATTATAGTTATGTACCGTGGAGTTATGGTATAGTTATACATATGCAGATGGTATAAATATATGTACACATGTATGTAGGCGGATTTTTTTGTCCAGCAAGTCAGCCCCCAAATCATGACAGAGATCTATTATTAATCATAAAAGATTGGCAGATATCTTAGGCTTGTTTCTAACTAGCTCTCATAACTTAAAATAACCTGTAGCTTTTAATCTACATTCTTTTACATGGCTCGGTTACCTTTACTTTGTAAGACCCATGCTGCTGGCTCTGAGTTCTGGTGTCTCCCAATGACTCGGGCTTTCTTCTTAGCATTCCCTCTGCCCTGAAATTCCTGCCTGGATATGGGCTACTCATTTTTTTTATTAAATCAACCAGAGGAAGACATATTCACAGTGTACAAAAAGATTATTCTACAACATATAGAGTTATGTACACTAATAGGTTTGCTTGTTGCTGTAGATCAAACCCAGGGCTTTATACATGAAAAGCAAGCACTCTACCAATTAAGTTATACCCCCAGACTTGCAATTATAATAACAATTGTTATTGTCTTGGTGTTGGAGGCTGAAACTTGGGCCTTGTTGATGCTAATCACATGCTCTTACCAATGAGCTATTCCTCCAGGCCCCAAAGCTCTTAATTTTGATAAAGTGCAGTCTATTTGTTTTTTCTTTCATTGCCTATACTTTTGGTATCATAGCCATGAAATTTTCATTGCCAAATCAAATATCAGGAAGATTCTCCCCGATGCTATTATTTAAGGAGTTTGTTTCATTTTGAGGGTGTGTGTGTGTGTGTGTGTGTGTGTGTGTGTGTGTGTATGCATGTGTATTATGTATGAATTAACTTTTTTGTGTGTTGCTGCAAAAAAAAATAGGTGGAGCTGAGTAAATTTTACAGAAAGGAGATACATTTTGGCTCATTGGGCAACCAAATCATGATATGTCACATGACAAGAGAATGCAATGGATAGAGAGAAAGGGAGGTCACATGATAAGGAGCAAAGGCGAGAGCTGTAGAAGTTGAGCTTGATTTAAAACAACTTGCCCTACCCAGACCTGACCCAGCTTCAAAGGACGAATCATCACTAAGGAGCATACAGATCCGCTCCTGCAGTGGGGCCTCCTGACTACATATCTCTTAACATCCCCAGCAGCACCTGGTCACCATTACATCATTACATCACCTCATCACCGTCACCCTTACGTTCAGGACCTAAGCCTCAGTGTGAATTTTGGCAGAGATAAACCACATTAAAAACACACACCCTGTCAGGTAATGGTCCAGCTTCATTCTTTTGCATGGGGCTATTCGGTTTCTCCAGCACTATTTGCTGAAAAGACTGTCTTTTCTCATTAATTGGTATTGGTACCTTTATTGAAAACAAACTGACAAAGTAGGCATGGTGGCACACCCCTTTAATGCCAACATTTGGAGCAAGAGGCAAGCGGATCTCTGTAAGTTCAAAGTCAGCCTAGTTTACATAGAGAGTTTCAGGCCAGACAAGGATATACACTGAGAGATGTCTCAAAACAAATAAGCAAACAAAGAAAAAACACAATGGCCAGAGAGGTAAGGGTTTTATTTCCAAGGTTTCTATTCTAGTCTACCAGTCTATGCAGACTGTTTTATTCTGATACCAGAATTATTTGTTTGGTTTTTGAGGCAGGGTTTTTCTGCAGCTCTAGCTGTTCTGGAACTCGATGTACAGACCAGGCTGGCTTCAAACTCACAGAGATATGCTTGCCTCTGCCTCCTGAGTGCTGGGATTAAAGGTGTGCACTAACACCACCTGGCACCACTTTTTTTTTTAAGACTTATTTATTTTGGGTTGGAGAGATGGCTCAGTGGTTAAGAGCAGCTGTCCCTCTTTCGGAGAACCTTTGTTCAATTTCCAGAACCACATATCAGCTCATAACTGGCTATAACTCTAGTTCCAATGAATTCATGTCCCTCCGGTGTCTGTGGGCACCAGGAATATACTTGGTACATAGAAACATACAGATAAAAAATGCCCATACAGATAAAATAAAACAATAATTATAAAAGATTTATTTTTATTTATCTTAAAGGTTCACCACTGTTTGCCGTCATGTCCTCTGGAAGAGCAGTCAGTGCTCTGAATCTCTGAGCATCTCTCCAGCCCCATTTGTACTCTTAACCGTTGAGCCATTTCTCCACACCTCCCCTCTCCTTGGTGTTTTAATTAAGGAGCTCTAACGCTGAGAAGGGTGAGTCCCCCAGTTTGGCTGCTCTGAGTCCCTCATAATTCCATGTGGATTTGAAGATTGTCTTTTCCGTTTCTGTGAAAGACGCTGTTGGATTTAATTAATTAATTTTCAGGTCTGGGGATTCTCCCAGAACCTTGCACATGCTAGATAAGCATTCTACTGCTGAAAGCATTCCTAGCCCTTAAAAAAATGTTTAATTCTTGTACTTTTTAAGATAGTCTTTCCCAGCTTAGCCTTCAAGATACTCTGTAGCCCAGGCAGACCTTGTCCTCGTGATCCGTACACCTCAGTCCCCTGGGGAGGTGACATTACAGACCTGGGCTACAAGGTCTGGGAAGGTTGTTGGAATTTTTTAGGGGAACTGTCAAATCTGTGGTTCAGTTCATGCAGTATTAATAATAATAATAATAAAACTTAACCATGTTGAGATTTCCTACTTTGAACATCAATTTAAAGTTTTTTAAAATTTCTTTCATTCGTATTTTAAGTTTTAAATATTTATTTATTTAATGTGAATGCATGTGTTCTAGAGTGCATATTTGTATATATATGTGTACCATGTGCGTGCTTGAGCTCAAGGAAGCCAGAAGACTGGATTGGGTTTCCTGGAACTAGAGTTGGTCCACCATATGGGTGCTGGGAATCGAACCTGGGTCTTCTGGATGAACAAGTTCTCTTAATTGTTGAGATAGCTCTCCAGCCCTTATTTTATGGTTTTGTAAGCATAGGCCTTTCATCTTCCTTGGTCAGAATTACTCAAAAGTCTTTAATTCTTTTAAGTGTTATTATAAATGTAATGTCTTCATTTCCTCTTAGGGTTGTTCATTGCTGCTTTAGAGGAACACGGATGATAATTTCTTTTATTTTTAGAAAGGAAGAAGGAATAGTATAGAAGTCGCCCACCAGGGCTCAGTCAGTAAGGGCTAGTACAATTCTTCAGTCTCGAATCCAGTACAATCTCAGAGGTTGCTCCCTAGCCTGTTTTCATTTTGACTCTCGCCTATGCTAAATGTCTTATCTAAAAAACAAACACTGGAAAATGCAAGTTATGCTCCAGGTTCTGGTGATGCAGCAACTGAACTGTCAGGAGGTACCCACCGAGACCTGATAGCTAGGTTTGCGTCACTCCTTCCTGAGCGAAGGGCCCAAAGGCGAATCACAAAAAGTCAACTGTGATTACTTGGCCTCAGAATGCCAAGATCTTTGAAAAGAATGACTCAGAAATCAAGAAGCTACACGTAGCGAATCAAGTTCTGTAACGCCTTGAGGCAGCTTCTCACGGCCCTGACAGCAGAATTGTGCCAGGACATGTAGACAGGCCTAAGACTCTTGAATTGGCATCTTAGCCCCATTCAGCCGACCAGGAGCACATCAAATCGTGCTGATGAGCCTTCAGCAGGCTTTGACAGCCTTGGTCTGCAGGGAGGGCGGGACCAGCTTGGGCAGACTGAGTGCTACCGAAGTAACACCGGGAAATCTTCTCAGTCCTTCATGAACACCCTCCTTTCCCACAGCCTCTTTCTGCTTCCTTCTGTGTCTAGGGAGTGGCCCCTGGCTCTGTTGCCATACATGAGCACTTGGTCCCACAGCTGTGGACAGCACCGTTAGAGAGCACCATTGGCATTTCCTCTGCCTGCCTTCCTGCTTCCCTTTGTTAGGTCAACAGAGTACCCCCCAAATTAACCCTGAAGTCTGATGAATGGAATCATATACACACAATGAAAACTGAGAAATAAAAATATCTTTCACCTTTCCCTTCAGAGAAGAACATTCTGTCTCAGAAAAACATCTTAAGCTCTTTTTAAAAAAATCTATCATCTTACGTGTATGAATGTTTTGCCTGCATGTATGTCTATGAACCACCTGTGTGCTGGTGACTGCAGAGGCCAGTAAAGGGTGTCAGATGCCCTGGGACTGGAGTTATCGATGGTTATGAGCTGCCATGTGGTACTGGGAACTGAACCTTGGTTCTCTGGAAGGGCAGCCAGTGCTCTTAACTACTGAACCATCTTTCTACCATCTATTCTTAAACTCTTGTCAGTTCCTTCCTCTAGCCGTGCCTATACTCTCAGCATTCAGGAGGCAAGAGTTCAAGGACAACAAAGCCACATAGCAAGACTCTATTATAAACAAACAAACAAAACCAAAACATCTCTCTTCTATTTCCAGTGTGAAGGTACAGTACTGCAGTCTGATGGTTTGAGCTCTTTTTTCTTCTTTTCTTTTTTAGAAAATGGGTCTCATGTAGTCCAGGCTCACCTCTAACTCATTATGTAGCCAAGGGTGACTTTGAACTTGTGGTTTTCCCACTTCTACCTCCACTTCCCAAGCACTAGTACCATAGGTATGTGCCACCGTGCTTAACCCTGAATTTTCCTTATTCCTACCAAGAAATCCCAGGCAAGGAGTAGTAGAGCCTCCTTCATAGTTTCAAGAATCACCTTTGGGCATTTGTATGGTGTGTGTGTGTGTGTGTGTGTGTGTGTGTGTGTGTGTGAGAGAGAGAGAGAGAGGAGAGAGGAGGAGAGAGAGAGAGAGAGAGGAGAGAGAGAGAGAGAGAGAGGTGTACCTGAAGAGGACAGAAGACATTCAATCCACTGGACCTGGATTGTTTTTTTTTTTAATTAAATTTTTTATTAGTTCAAATTAGGAACACGCTTGTTTCACATGTCAGTCCCTTCTCCCTCTCCCTCTCTGGACCTGGATTGTAAAGCAGAGACAGGTGACTGTCTCAGCACATACGGAAGTCCCTCCCTCCCTCCCTCCCTCCCTCCCTCCCTCCCTTCCTTCCTTCCTTCCTTCCTTCCTCTTTCTCCCTGCCCCCCCCATGGAGGATTTTTATTCATGTGTTTTACACCCCTAGGAAAGGAATCACAGGGTTTTTCCCTTCTGTGTGTTTCCTTCTTGCTTCGTCATAGTCCACACTGCCAGCAGAGGCGGTCAGTACAATGAAGTCAAACTGACAGGATGGGAGCAGATCGCTCTGCCATTTTCCTAGGTCTTGGAGTTGACATCAACTGTAGAGCCTATCACTCCAGACTTGTTCAACCTGCCTGTGAGGCTCACAATGATTTTCCTAGCTCTGTGGTTATCAATGGTTTCAAATCCACCGAGGTAACCGTGCTTCATCATCACAGTTAGGAGCTGAATGATGACTTTGGAGCAGGGCCTGGTGAGGACCTGGTGTTTGCCTCTCTTCTCAGCATCAAGGACATTCAGTGCGCATGGAGACAGCTTGGAAAGATCAGAGGTTCTTCCTTCCTTTCTTCCTTCCTTCCTTCCTTTCTTTCTTTCTTTCTTTCTTTCTTTCTTTCTTTTTGTTTTGTTTTTCTGAGACAGGGTTCTCTGTGTAACAGCTCTGGTTGTCCTGGAACTAGCTCTGTAGACCAGGCTGGCCTCAAACTCACAGAGATCCACCTGACTCTGCCTCCTGAGTGCTGAAATTAAAGGTGTGCATTACTATGACCAGGATCATGAGGGCTGGAGGCAGTTTCTCACAGAATACTCAGTATTCCATATAGTAAGAAAGAACTTCTACCAGGGAGTGGCGGCACAAGCCTTTAGTCCCAGCACACAGGAGGCAGAGGCAGGTGGATCTATGAGTTCAAGGCCAACTTGGTCTAAGTAGCAAGTTCTAGGCCAGCCAGGGATACACAGTGAGAGCCAGTCTCAGAAAACAAAACTGCCCATGGTAACAATCAGCCAGAAAATAAGTGGAGGAAGTTCACAAAGTAAAGTGTCAGTATGACTTAGGCTCCAGGGAAGCTTTCTGCACAACACAAATGGAGACAGGTTATAGCAGCGATTTCATTTTTATCACAGGAAAAAAAGAAACCCTGAAGAAGATCTTTATGTTTTAAATTATTTTTCCTGTGGGGATGCTTTGCCCTAGGGACATAGTCTATTATACTTTTTCCATAAATCACAAATGACTTCCCTCCAAATGGTCCCTTGCCTCCAGCTTCTTGCCCTTCAATGCTATCATCACGTCACGTTATTAGTTATGAATGATTAATATCAACCCCCATGTAATTTGCATTTTTATTACCAATAGAAGTATTAATACCTGTCATGTGAGTTTTTTTTTTTTAATCAATAAGTTTCCCTGTTTACTCTCAACTACCAGACCAACCATGCTCCAGTTGTGGTCATGTATTCCTCACATATGTATTGTCTTTGTCTATTTTTCTCTTTCTGATCCCTCCTAGTCACACTTCAGTAATGGGTTCAAATCCTACATCATCCACTTCTCATACTGACTCCTCTTTGCTAACAATTCTTATGACATACTCAAATATGCCTCATTTTTAGCAGCCAATCAAGTGATTAATATGTATATACTAAATGAGCTAAACGTATATACTATGCGAGCTAAATGCTATGTGGATACAAAGACTATAAGAAGATAAGCTCTGCCGGGCATTTTGGTGGCGCTAGCCTTTAATCCCAGCACTCGGGAGGCAGAGGCAGTCGGATCGCTGTGAGTTTGGGGCCAGCCTGGTCTCCAGAGCAAGTGCCAGGATAGGCTCCAAAGCTACACAGAGAAACCCTGTCTCAAAAGAAAAAAAGAAGATAAGTTCCCTGTACTGGAGGAGAAAACTAAGCTTCGCCAGGACAGTGTAGATGTTTCTTGAGGCCAAGCCTTGTCAGCACAGTAAAATGAAAACCTTCAAGCTCTACAAGGATGCCACAACTTGAATTTAGAAGACCTCTGATGATCGGATTAATGGTCAACTTGACACAATCTAGAATCCCTTGGGAAGAGGATCTCAATGTGGGATCTCTAGATGAAGCTGACTTGGTGTCTGTGGGGGATTGCCGGGATTACACCAGTAGATACAGGCAGGCCTGTCTGCGGTGGGCAGCACCATCCCCTAGGCAGGATGCTGGACTGTGTAACTACAGAGAAGGCGATGAGTACTGGGGACTCGGGTACCAATTAAGAATGTATCTGAAGCTTAGTAGCTATTTTTTTTTGGGGGGGGGTTTCGAGACAGGGTTTCTCTGTGGCTTTGGAGGCTGCCCTGGAACTAGCTCTTGTAGACCAGGCTGGTCTCGAACTCACAGAAATCTGCCTGCCTCTGCCTCCTGAGTGCTGGGATTAAAGGCTTGGGCCACCACTGCCTGGTTGCTAATTTGTACTTAAACAAGGGTAACAGAAACCGTTTTTTTTTTTTTTTTTTTTGCTAAGTGAATTAGGCTGTGGACTATTCTTAGGGAAACAAGGAAAAAACAAATAAATAAAAGCTGTGCTATTGAGTTGCCCAATCAGTCACAAGAAGTTACTCAAGGTAACCAGTCTCCTAGCCTCCCTTGCCTAAGACAGCTGCCATTTAAAGGAGCTGCCTGAAATAATGAAGAAAGCAAGTGGGGTTGAGTGGGGAAGGGAACTGCAGAAACTTTATGGGGCAGATAGGGACAAATGAGCAGCGAGGACTCATGTAAGGTGGACTGGCTTCCTCTGGACAAAAGGCGCACCAGGGACAGTAGTGGAACTCACAGTCCAGACAACACATTTGAGCAATAAATGTTTGGTGTTGACTTGTTCTAATGCTAGACATCTGTTCCCACAGGTAACAGCAACTACTCTGGGTGACTCTGAGGTCATTTTCCCACATAGATCTCGAGCTGGAAGTGTTTGAAGAAGCAGAAACCCCAAACCCGGTTCTTCTCCACCAGAGTTCCAGATTAAGTTGAAAGATCAAACCAAAACCAAGAAAGATTGGCGGGGCTGGGGGAATTGGGCAACGATGAGTGAAAGCTCTTGGTTACTTCAGGAGAAAAGTCGTCTCCTGAAAATGATCACGTTGAAGAACAACCCTCGGGTCAACTAAAGATTCAGTCAAGTGCCTCATAGCAGCTCTGGGACACGACTTGCAGGCATCTTACTCCCGCATGGCGCCGGGTGGGATGAAGGTTCCTAAATCCCCCAACCCCAGCCCCTAAGGGCGCTTAGGCCGCCGAAGCTCGGGCTCCTCCTCCTCCTCCTCCCCAGCTCTACTCTCCTCCTGCTCTCCCTCGCCCAAGCCCTCCCCTAGCCTTGGCGGAGGTGGGGGGCGGGGGGCAGGGCTTGGCTCCGCGAGGCCCAAGCATTCCAGAGAGCAGGGCCAGCTAGAGCAACAAAGGAGCCCGGTAGTCGGCAGGCAGGGAGAGCTCGGGGGGCTGCGGCGCGCCCGCGCGGAGGTGGCTGCTGGGCCGCGGGCTGGCGTGGGGGCGGAGCCGGGGACCGACTCCCGCACTCCCCAGCCGGAGCCTGGCCTCCATCGAGGGGCTGGGAGTTGGTTTTAATGGTGGGAGAGGGAATGGGGCTGGAGATCGGAGCCCCAGGGGGCTCCCAGGGCTGAAGACAACTCCGATCGCCAGGCGAGGGAGTCCGGAGTCCGTGCATCCTGGCCCGGGCCTGCGCTGCCCAACATGGGGCCCGGCTTCCAAAGTTTGCGAAGTTGGGAGCCGAGGGGCCCGGACGCGCGCTGCGCCTGGCGAATGCCGGCCCCAGACTCGCGGGGCGCCCCGGTCGCCTAAGTAGCCTCCGCGGCCCCCGGGGTCGTGCGTTTGGCCAGGGGACTCCGGGGAGCGCGGGGGCGCCTCGGCTTCTGCTGAGTTGGCGGGTTTGGCCATGGCCGCTGCCCGCTCCGCGCGTGGGCCCGAGCTGCCGTCCCCGAGGCTGCTGGTGGTGCTGCTGCTGGTGCTGCTGGGGACCCCGGGCCCGGGGACGGCCTTGAGCGGGAACGCGACCGGGCCTGGGCCTCGCAGCGCCGGCGGGAGCGGGAGCGGGAGGAGGAACGCGCCGGTGACCAGCCCTCCGCCGCCGTTGCTGAGCCACTGTGGCCGGGCCGCCCACTGCGAGCCTCTGCGCTACAACGTGTGCCTGGGCTCGGCGCTGCCCTACGGAGCCACCACCACGCTGCTGGCTGGGGACTCCGACTCTCAGGAGGAAGCGCACGACAAGCTCGTGCTCTGGTCGGGTAAGCGCGCGGGAGCCGGGACTGCGACGCAGAGGTGATGGGACGGGATAGTGATGGAAAAAGAAAGGGCTCAGGCCTGAACTGTTGCCCGGGCGCGGCTTGCACCCGGGAGAGCCGGAGGAACGAGTCTGGAACTTTGGGGGCCGGTTGTGTGCGGGAAGGAGACCCTCGGTGATGGGGAAGGGGTGGGGGCGAAGAATTGGTTACAAAGAGCCTGAGCAACGGTGTGGTTGGGGGGACGCGGGGAGGGTGAGCAGGGCACTCTCCGCCACAGCAAAAGGAAAGATATATTCTTGAAGCAAGGTCCACAGGGATTCTGGGCAGTGTTCAGACCTTGGGGAAATCTGAGTTGGAGAGAAGAAAGGGAAGGATGAAGGTGGAAGACATTTACGAATTTGGAGGGAAGAAGTGAGGAAAAGCTTGTGAAATTTGTGAAGGAAAAGATGCCCTCGTGTAATAACTAAAAGCCAAATGACCCATCTGGGAATCTTGGTTTAGATCAGAAGGAAACTTGTGGTTTTTGTCTTACTTTTACACGTTTCAGTTTCCTTATCTGAAAAATGGAAATTCTGACCCACTCGGGTTAAGAAGGAAGGAGACGCTTTTAGCAATTGTTTGTGGCTCTTTGGAAACGTGGGCCAGTGAGTGCTATGGCAGAACACTAAGTCCGGGGTATTGAGAGCCTGTGGACACCGTCCAGGGTGGCTGGAAGTCCCACAGTCTTTTACTCGGGGTAGGATTATGGCAGAACCTGGACCCAAACAATTCCTTCCTAGGCTGTACAGAACGGTTTATTTGCCTACCTGTCACCCATTTGGACTGAAAGCCTGCAGGGTCCGGGGAGGGTAACTAGCCTTGTCAACCCCCACCCCCGTCAACCCCCCCCCCCGTGTGATGTAAAAGCTGTCCTTGATGGAAAAAAAGAAAAAATGTGGAGCTAGGAGCAAACCAGAGAGCCCGACAGACTGGCCTGCAGTGCCCCTAGCCTTAGCTCTTCCCCTGAGGCTGGCAAGGATCCTAGTGGGGGCAGCGCTGTAAGTACGTATCCTGACATGTCAGCTTGACCACTAGAGCTCTCAACTGATGCTGAATGCTGCCTGAGGCCATAAGATTATTGGCCTGTCGCAGATACTGGAGGAAGAATTTGGAGGATGGCCGATACCCAGGAGGTAGAACTGTATCCTACATGGAAATGAAGTTCTAAAGCAGCATTTTTTCAATCGCAATTTTTTCAATCTGCGACCCTTTCATAGGTCGTTAGGTTTCATAATACCATCAGGAAACACAGATATTTGCATTATGAGTCATAACACTAGCAACGTTATAGTTATGAAGTAGCAACAAAACGATTTTATGGTGGGAGGGGTCATCACAATACCAGGGACTGTATTAAAGGGTCGCAGCATTAAGAAGGTTGAGAACCCTAGAATCTAAAGTCAGAATCTAAGGCAGAAAGCTATATGTAATCAAGAGTAGCTTTGAAAAAATCCATAAATTACTGTAATGTAAGGTCTGTGTGATTTCACACATACACACTTCTGATAATATGTTTGCATAAATGTAGTATAGAAGATATAAGAATGGATATACAGAGGGAATATAATTGTAGTCTTTGAAGTTATATACATGCAATATAAGTGCAAAAGACTGACAGAATGAAGAAGGAACATGAAAGAAAGATAAGAACCAGCAGATTGGCTCAGGTAGAAGGGCTTGCTGTGTAAGCCCCGTGATCTGAGGAGAGAACTGAGTCTTAAAAAGTTGTCTGATGTCTATATGTGTACCATGGTACCCTCTCCCTGCTCTCTCTCTCTCTCTCTCTCTCTCTCTCTCTCTCTCTCTCTCTCTCTCTCCCTCTCCCTCTCCCTCTCCCTCCCTCCCTCCCTCCCTCCCTCCCTCTCCTTCTCCTTCTCCATCTCTCTTTCTCTTTCTCACACACAAATAAACAAAATATTTTTTTTTAAAGATTCAACAGGGTGTGATGGCGCACGCCCTTAATCCCAGTACTTGGGAGGCAGAGGCAGGCAGTTTGAGGCCAGCCTGGTCTACAGAATGAGTTCCCGGATGGCCAGAGCTACACAGTGAGATCCTGTCTCAACAAAACAAAACAAAACACCCCCCCCAAAGAAAAAAACGAAAGAAAAGAAAGACTCAACAAGGTATCCTGAACATCACCTGAAATAAGACTAGAGTTTAGAAGGCAGCTATCTAAAAATGCAGATATAGGGGTGGAGAGGAGGCTCAGCTGTTAGGCTCACACCCACAAAATGCAGATCTCTCAGCACTTATAATCATCAAGTTTTGTGTTACTGAAAGGATATACTCTCTCTCTCTCTCTCTCTCTCTCTCTCTGTGTGTGTGTGTGTGTGTGTGTGTGTGTGTGTATGTATGTGTGTGTGTGTTGTATGTGTGTGTAATAGTTTGTCTAGGTATAATATTAATTATTTGTGGCCCTATGCTTGAATTCTCCCAAGTGACATGTGAAGTTGCCCTCTGAAGTTGCCATCAGATCAAGGAGGAAGTGGGTGACCTTTTTCCAGCCTGTATGCGGGAGAGCAGTTGCTGAGCTGTCAGGGATGTGCATGAGTTAGAGCCATTGGCTGATTGTTCAGGTTCCAGTCTCACTAACCGCCTAATCAGGGTCATGCAGAGGTGCAAGCTCTGAGCCCAAAGCTTCTGGGGCACACTGAGCTCTTGTTGCCCATTGTTCGTTTGCAGATTAGGTGTCTTCTCTGTGTGTGGACCAGAAGTGGGTGCTGCCACAGGCTGGACCAGTAGATGGATAGGGTGAAAGCAAGTCATATGTGAGAATCACAGCTGTGTTTGAGCCAGAAGCTAGTGTTTGTCCTGTCTGGAATTAGAGGTTCTGATTTAGTGTTAGGCATTGTCTAACTTTGGCAGGTGTTTTTGTGGGTGATAAAGATATTCTGGCTTGTGTTCATCATAAACTTTTGGGGATAGAGATCCGATCTTCATGTTTTTCAGTCTCTAAGTGCTGAGTATACAGCATTGAGCACATCACATCTTGGGACAGGGACTGAGGTATATCAAGGTGGAGATTACAGTAGTGAGCTTTGTTTTCAAGAGGAGAAAGGACAATTGCAGGCGCTGAAGGAACACAAAGAGTTTTGGGAAGCAAGAGAAACTGACATCTATTCTGTGACCTGAGGAATAAGCAGGATTGCCAAGGGAGGGTTGAGACAAGGAATGGAAAAAGGTGATGATGGTGTCACAGAGCTTTAGAGGAAGAGAGCATGGTACTTAGAGAGAAATATGATAGTGACGTAGAACTGGACCAAGGCACATTGGAAGAAGAACTGTACAAGACAAAACTCGGAACTAGAAATCCAAGGCATCTTACCCCTTAGCGAATTAAGATATTAGCTATCAAAAGATGACGAGGATCCTCTTAGGCCACGGGGAAAATCTAATCATATTTGCATTATTGAAAGATTACTTTGGGCTGAGTGAGGTGATGCATGGTAATAATTCCAGCTTTTGGGAGGCTGAGACAGGAGGATTACTGTGAGTTCTAGGTCAACCGAGTAGATAGTGAGTACCAGGCCAACTAAGGCTCAAGATCCCATCTCCAAAAACAACAAATAAACAAACTGGGAGATGGAAGGATTGGAGTGATTGCTCAGTGGTTAAGAGCACTTGCTGACCTGGGTTTGATTCCCACCACCCACAGCTGGTAGCTCACTACAGCCTATAACTCCAGTTCCAGGGAATCCAGTGTTCTCTTCGGGCCTCAGCACATCTTCATATGTGGTGTATATACACACACTCATGTGCATACATACGCAGCGGGGGAGGGGGTGTTGCTATAGAAACATCCACCAGAGAGAAGGGAGAACCTGGATGCTAGTTACTTGTTCAGGACGTGGATGAAATAATGTAGGTGGGAGACCGTGATGGTCAGGGTGGGGGTGATAGGATGGAAGGCTGGGCAGATTACAGAGTGTTGGAGGTAGACTGCTGATGAGTGGATGCCAGTCTGACTGAGCAGGGGAGTGTGAGACGCTGTGGGTGGTGCTGCCATTCCTTTCTCCTGGTAGTAAAGGAAGGCTGAGGGAGAAAGTTTGGGTTTACGACTTTGGCTTTGTGTGTTAAACTGCTCAGTGGATATTTACAGGGAGATTCCTAACAGATCTGGAAGGGGAAGTTGCCAGAGAGAACAGGGCACTATAATGCTTCCTTCATCCAGATGGACAAATCTGCGAATGGTGGATTTATAACTAGGTCATTCTGATTTCTGGGTGTGGATAGAATGCAGGTCTCTCCCATGTTTTTCGTCATTCCAGACTTGGGCTTCTTTACACACTTAGTGTCTCTCCCCATTACAACTGGAAATGTGTCCTACCATGCATTCCAAGCTGACCAGACAAACATCATGTCCAGGCCATGGTCCACCGTGGGCCAAATCTGGTTTAGTAAGTGGGGCAAGAAAGCAAGAAAGAGAAGCCTGCAGGTGGTAAGGGGATGGGTCCCTGAGAACCAGCACGTAGCCTCCTCTACCACTGCTGTGTGTATACATGGATGTGTGTCTGTTACATAGCCAGGGTCCAGCCAGCAGGAAAAAGACGGAAAAACCAGGAGGAATTTCTCACTGGTCTTTCAGACCTCAAGTTGGGATGTTGTTGGTGATGGTAGGTAATTGGCAAGGATAGTTTAGGAAGAATTTCCTTCTGGATGTTTCCAAAAACAGGCTGATCATCAGGGCAATTAAAAACAGTGTGTGTGTGTGTGTGTGTGTGTGTGTGTGTACATTGTGACGCATGTCTGAGTCCCAGCACTTGGGAGGCTAAGGCAGAAGTAAAGTTGTAAGTTTGAAGCCAGTTTGCACTGTACATAGCAAGTCTCTGTTTCAAAATAAGTAAATAAATAGTGTGTGTGTGTGTGTGTGTGTGTGTGTGTGTGTGTGTGTGTGTGTAGTATGAAAATACAGAAAGCATACCCATAGGCCAAAGTTTTCATTTTGCTTCACGTTTTTATTCTTTTCATTGCAAACTATCCACGACACACAGGAAAGTACATAAAATACAAAGATACTGGCTAAAAAATAATTATAATGTCTGAGGACTGAACCCAGGGCCTGGCAGCTGCTGTGAAAGCACCCTGCAACTGAGCTACATTCTTTATGTTTTGGTTTCCCCCACTTGAACCCGGGGCCTCATGTGTGCTAGCAAGTGCTCTGCTATTGAGCTGTGCTCCAGTCCTCAAGCCTAGCTAGCTATTTGTGTATTTGAAAAATGGTCTTATTCTGTAGCTCTAGCTGGCCTCAAACTCGTGGTAATCCTGCCTCAGTCTCCCAGTGCTGAGATTACAGGTGTTAGCCACCATGCCCAGATGTCTTGCTTCTTTATTACATAAGGTTCATCCGTGTTATTATAGCTATTTTTCATTACTGATTAGTTTCATCATATGAACATACTGCAATTTGTCCATTTCATTCTTTTGTTTTGGTTTTCGGTTTTTGAAACAGGGTTTCTCTATGTAGCCCTAGATGTCTTGGAATGCATTCTGTAGACCAGGCTGTCCTCAAACTCACAGAGATTCTCCTGCCTCTGCCTCCTGGGAGCTGGGATTAACGGCCTGGCTAATGTGATTTTAATTTTGAGTTTTTAAGCCATGCTGGTGTTCAAAACCAGGCCCCCATCATACAAAGCCATCACTTTACCTCAGAACTACTTCGTTAGTCCTTATTGTTTTAATTTGCATTTCCTTGATTGCTTGTAAGGGTAAACATCTTTGCAGATGTTCTTTGCCTGTTTGGATTTCTCTTGTGAAGTATCTGTGGAAATTATTGATCTTTTTTTTTGTTTTTTTGTTTTTTTTCCAGAGGGCTACCTGTCATCTTTATTATGTTGGTGGGAATTCTTTATATATGCTGGATATGAACCCTTCGTTAGGTTGTGAGTGTTAAAAATATCTTCGTGGCTTACTTTCACATTCTCCTCTTTGTGTGAATATTTGAATGTTAATGTAGTCTTTTATCAAACATTTATGATTTGTGCTTTTTTGTGTCTTGTTTAGAAAAAATCCTTTTCTCTCCCCAAATCATGAATTTACTCTCTTATGAGAAAACTTTATAGATTTCCCAGTCACTTATAGGCATATAATTCACCTGCAGATTTTTTGTTTGTTTGTTTGTTTGTTTTTAGAGCTCTAGTTTCATATATATATTGCCTCAACCAACATCATTTGTTAAAATCAGTTTCTGTTGTCTACCAATCTTCCATAAATCAAGTACATGTGTGTGTTTTGGGACCTTTGTTCTGTTCATATCACATTGTCTTAGTCACCATGCCTTTCTAGGATGGCCTTCACCTTTTCTGACAGCTGGTCAACCCACACACTTTGAACACAGTATTTTTAAATCTATAAAGTAAAGCACACGGGGTTTAAAACAATGTGTAGATTCATCTATCTAGAATATAATAAGAGCTTCAAAGCTCATTTCATTTTATAGAAAAAAAAAAACAAATGAAAATAAACAAGCTGGTTTAAAAAGGAGGTAAGAGGTCCAGAGAGACATTCCTTAAGAGAGTGTCATTGCTCGCCAGAGAAATGCCACTCATCCCAGTAAGGATGGCTGTTATTAAAATATAGACAATATAAAAATAACAAAAACCAATAAGATGCTAGTGAGAATGTGGGGGGGGAAAGGAACCCTTACACACACTGTGTGTGTAGGTAATTACCACATAGGTAAATTACCACAAAGGTATGCCCTTTGTGGAAATCACTATGGAGGTCCCTCTGAAAGATGACATATAGAACTATCTGTGACCAGATAATCCCTCTCCTAGATATGTGCCTAGAGGGAGTGAAATCAGTGGGCTGAGGGGGCAGCTTCGTGCCCCTGCTTACTTCAGCATCAGTCACCCAGCTAAGAAAAGAAAACCGAAGTGTCCATCAGCTGATGGATGAATGGAAAAGGAAACATGCCCTGTGTGGTGGTGCATGCCTTTAATCCCAGAGGCAGGCAGAACTCTGTGTGTTCAAGACCAGCCAGGGCTACATACCAAAACCAAAACCAAAACAAACCATGATGCAGATACAGAATGAAATGCTCTTCAGTCCTATGGAGAATGAGATCCTGTCATGTGAAAACATGGTTGGAGTTACAGAAAGACAAGTATTGTGTGATCTCACTCCTGGGTGGAATATAAAAGTTGGTTGGCTAGAAGTTGAGAGTGGAATGTTGGTTCCCAGAATCTGGGGACTGTAGAGGTGTAGGAGGGACAGGTGGACCAACGGGTGCTATGTTAGTTAGGGAACGAGCTCTGCTGATCTAGAGAAGAGTTATCTGCTGTATTTAAAACAAACAGACCAAAAGCAGAAGGAAGGATTTTGAAAGTTTTCACCATAAAGAAATGGCAAAGTTTTCAGGAGATAAATATGTTTAACCAGATTTAACCAGCATCTAGTATGTGCATGTCTCAGAGACTGAGTGATATCTGATGAATATGCACAGCGTTTGTGGGTTTTGCATACCAGTTAAGGTTTTACAAAGTTGTTGGAGCCTGGAGCGATGGCTCAGTAGGATCATCTATCTAGAATATAACTTGCTGCTCTAGCAGAAGACCAAGGTTTGGTTCCCACCCACAGATTGTTCACATCCATAATTGCAGCTCCAAAGAAACCAGGAATGAATATGGTACAAATACGTTCATGCAGGAAAAACACCCATACACATAAAATAGAGTGAATAAATATTTAAAAAGTGGGTTTTTTGTTTTTTGTTTGTTTGTTTTTGTAATTACAGAATAGGGCCTTAGAAGGTGATGGTGCTTGCAGCCAAGCTGGAGTTCAATCTCTGGCATCCACATGGGAGAACTGATTCCTACAAGCTGTCCTATGGCTTCCACATGCATGCTGTGTCATAGTGTGCCCACACCTCTACACACACGCAACCAGACCCACACAAATTATAAAATAAACTTACAAGATTAATAAAGCATGTAGGTGCATAAAGAGAACACGTTATATTGGAGTACATTGTTGGAGGTGGAACTCAGTGGATTAGTGCCCCATATGTGAGGCCCCAGGTTCAATTGCCAGCACCAAAAAGTAAAAAGGAATGTAATAGTTAAGTATCAACAAACAAGCTTATGCTGGGCAGTGGTGGCGCACGCCTTTAGTCCCAACACTCTGGAGGCAGAGGCAGGCGGATCTCTTTGAGTTCGAAACCAGTCTGGTCTACAAGAGCTAGTTCCAGGATAGGCTCCAAAGCCACAGAGAAACCCTGTCTCGAAAAACCAAGGAGAGAGAGACAGAGACAGAGACAGAGACACAGACAGAGACAGAGAGAGAAGCTTGTGAACTAATGTATGTGTACTTTATTACCACAATAAAGAAGACCTGGTGTAGGTATAGAACCACTGTGACGTCCAAGTGTGAACACGGTACCTGAAAAAACCTCATTCCACTGTGATGGAGCCATAGTTCTGCTAACTTTACAAGGATCTTTGCTGAACCACATGCTAAGAACTTCTACTTTACAGTAGTATATCTCAGCATCAAGTGGAGAGTTTGAACTTTGTGTGTGTGTGTGTGTGTGTGTGTGTGTGTGTGTGTGTGTGTGTGTGGTGTTTGACACAAGGTTTCGTGTAACCTAGGTTGGCTTGGAACTCACTGTCATGAAGTCTGGAATTCACCCTGTAGCCCAAGCTGGCTTTGAACTCTCAGCCTTTCGAGCTCTGGGTCACCGGTGTGAGCTACCACTTTTGGTTGATTCACAGACACTGACATGTATATACAGATATCTTCAAACTCCACTCTTTTGTTAATTTTTACTTATCAGTTTACTGTGGTGTGTGTTTGTGTATACTCTATACCTGATGAGCTGAGTTCTGTCTCCAGACCCCACATGGTGGGAAAAGACAACTGACTCCCCCCCCCCCAATTGTCCTCTGCTCTCCACAAGTGTTCTGTGGAATGCACTCAGTAAGTAAAAAAAGTCTGGGTCAAACTGTAGAAAATTTTATCTTAAAATTCTATTAATAGTTGGACATGGTAACACAGCCCTTTAATCCCAGCACCCGGGAGGCAGAGGCAGGTGGATCTCTGAGTTCGAGGCCAGCCTGGTCTGTAGAGCAAGTTCCAAGTGAACCAAAGCTACATAGGGAAACCCTGTCTCAGTAACTAAGTAGAAGGTAAATAGATTCCGTTAATATAAAAACAGACATATACTAATATTATTATTTTAGCACTTGTTATTTTTCTTTTTGCTTCATATTTTATTAAAAGAAAATCAGGTGTGGTAGTAAATGTTTTTAATTCTACTAATTCTGGAGAATAAAATGGGAGGATCTTGTGTTCAGTGCCGGCCTGGGAGACATATTGAGACTCCTATCGCTAAATAAATAAATGAATGAATAAAATAGAATAAATAAGGAATACGGCTGGTGGCTCAGGGAGTAAAAGTGCTTGCTGCCAAGCCTGTTGAATTCCAGCCCCAGAACCCCTACGGTGGACAGAGAGAACCAATCACTGCAAGTTTTCCTCTGGCCACACTTGAGCACACACACACACACACACACACACACACACACGTAATAAGAAGTCTAAAAACAAAAGTTAAAATTAACAGATGAAACTTTTCTTTTCATGGATTCATTTCCTTCTCTGGGAAATTTTCCCACATCCTAATAATTTATGTATTTACTTATTTTATTTTTAAGCTTAGTTGCTAAAAACAAAAAGGAAAAAAACAAAAAAAGTGAAAGCCAGACCCAGTGATGTACAACTGTGATCCCAGCATTTGGGAGATGGGGGCATAAAGAGCAAGTATCCTTGGCTGTGTGAGACTGTCTCAAAATGCCAAAAATAAATAAAATTAAAAAAAAAAAGCAAACAAAAGCAAACAGGACTTCACTGTGTAGCTTTGCTTGGTGGCCTGGAACTTCTTATGTAGACCAGGCTGGTCTTGAACGCACAGGATCTGCCTGCCCCTGCCTCCATGTGTTGCTTTTAAGGAACAGGTGGTACATACATGTGGCATAGAATTGAAAGAGGACAAATTAGGGAGCTGGAGAGATAGCTCAGAGGTTAAGAGCACTGACTACTCTTCCAGAGGTCCCGAGTTCAATTCCCAGCAACCACATGGTGGCTCACAGCCATCCGTTATGAGATCTGGTGCCCTCTTCTGGTGTGCAGATATACATGGAAGCAGAATGTTGTATACATAATAAATAAAATCTTAAAAAAAAAAAAAAGAAAGAGCAAATTAAACCCCACTTTTGCTTCCTGGTACCCATTTTCTCTCAGAGGCGGTCACTAATGTTGGCTCTTTGTGTCCTTTTAGGGATGCCTGGTATATTTCTGGATGTCCGTCATCTTTCCTCAGGTTTCCCTGACAGGTTCTGGTCCATTGTGTCCATTTAACAGTGACTATTGGTCACCATTCCATTTCAGTATACGTTATATACATAGTTCAGTTCTGAATTGTATTCTATTGTATATTTTAAAGTGTTTGTCTTATGAATATGTCTTAGTTACTTTTCTATTGTGGTGAAGAGGCACCATGATCAAGGCAACTTATGAAAGAAAGTGTTTAATTGGGGGCTAGCTTACAGTTTCTGGGGGTGAGTCTAGGGTCATCATGGTGGGGAGCGTGGCAGCAGAGTGCTGACCCGGGTAGTAGCTGAGAATTTACATGTTGAACTAATAACTGCAAGGCAGAGAGAGAGAGAGAGAGAGAGAGAGAGAGAGAGAGAGAGAGAGAGAGAGACAGACAGAAAGGAAAGAGAGCGCTAACTGGGCACGGCATGGGCTTTTGAAACCTCAAAGCTCACCCCCAGTGACACACCACATCCGACATGACCACATCCTCCTAATTCTTCCCAAACAGTTCCACCAACTGGGAGCCAAGCATTTACATATATGAGCCTATGGGAGCCGTTCTCATTCAAACCATCAAAGTATATTTTGTCTGTGTGTGTGTCTATGTCATATGTACACATCTGAGGTGGTTGTGAGTTGCCATGTGGGTGCTTGGCCTTAAACCCTGTTCTTCTGGAAAAGCAGCCTGTGCTCTTCATTGCTGAATTATAGTGTGTGTGTGTGTGTGTGTGTATATGTGCGCACATGTGTGCACTCACTCATGCTGGGACTGGAACCCAGGATCTTGTACATACCAGGCATTTGTTATATCATAGCTACATCCCAGCCCCTGATGTGTGTGTTTTATGGCCAGTCTTCTATGAAGGATATGAACTCAAAATGTTTTCCCTTCTCGCTGTTACAGTCAGTACTGTCTATATCATCAACTTGTGTTGTAAAATTGCTATGAAATTTTGATAATGTTAAGTGGTCTCCCTGAGGATTAGCAGTATTTGTTACCTCTGACATTATATAAAAGTGCCTGTTTCCCCCCACATGCTTGATGGTTTAATATTTTCAAATGTTTTCATCTTTACTAGTCTAAAGGATATAAAAAGTTATATCTCACTGTGGTTTTATTTTGCATTTATCTTGTTAAAACTGAAAGTGAAGATTTACGTTCTTAAAGGCCACCCATTTGTTCTATAGGGTTATACTGATTTGGAAGAGCTTTGTGCAATTAAGGAGATTAGACGTTTGTTATTTATATATATTCACATATATAAACTAGAAATATGTTTTCTCAGTATGCTACTTTTCTTATGATTAGGAAAAGATTGACTTTTATTTATGTGTGTGTGTATATCACACATGCATGGTGTCCTCTGAGGAAGAGAGAGTTGGATCTCCTGCAGTTGGAGCTGTAGGTCTGTTGTTAGTCTCCCGATGGAGGTACTTACTTGCTGGACCATCTCTCCACCCCCATGATTCTGTTTTTTTTACCCTATTGAATTTATCAGATTTTTTTTCTGAAGTGTTTTTTTTTTTTTTTTTGGTTTTTTTGTTTGTTTGTTTGTTTTTTTGAGACAAGGTTTCTCTGTGTAGCTTTGGAGTCTATCCTGGCACTTGCTCTGGAGACCAGGCTGGCCTCGAACTCACAGAGATCCGCCTGCCTCTGCCTCCCAAGTGCTGGGATTAAAGGCGTGCACCAGCAATGCCTGGCTGAAGTTTTTTTTTTTTTTTTAATTCATTTATTTCATAGCTTCAAGGTTTATTTATTTATTTGTTTGTTTATTTTGCATGTGTGTCATGCTTTAAAAGGTCATTCTTACTCCAAGGTTTAAAACAAAAACAAACAAAAAACCCAAAACAACTCACAAATTCACAAAGCCAGACAGGATGATTTTAAAATCCCAGCCTCGGGAGGCTTTGGCATGTGAATTGTTGTAAGTTTGAGGCCAGGGTGACCTACCTAGAGAGTTGTAAGCTGGCCAAGATTATATAAAGGAATCCTGTTTTAAAAACAAACAAACAAACAAAAAATAGGGCTAGTGTCTTAGTTACTTTCTATTGCTGTGATAAGATATCATGACCCAGACAACAAGAAAAGTGTTCTTTTCTTGAAACAAGAAAAGAACTGACCATCACTGACCGTCACAGTGGGTGGCCTGGCAGGAGGCAGGCAGGCATGGTGCTGAAGCAGTAGCTGAGAGTTTACCTCTTGATCTACAAACATGAGGCACAGACAGAAAAGGCTACCCTGGAATGCTGTGGGCTTTTAAAAACCTCAAAGCCTGTCCCCAGTGGCATCTCTCCTCCAATGAGGCCACACAAACGTTTGAGTCTGTGGGGCCTTTCTCATTCAAGCCACCACCGCTAGAGAAATAACTAGGTGGGGAAAGTGCTTGCTGAACAGGCTTGAGGACCTGAATTCAGATTCCCTGCATCTATGTAAAAACCTAGACTCGGAGGGGCACTGCTTTAATCCCAGCACTGGGAAAAAAAAAAAAAAAAAAAAGACAGGGGCATTCCTTAGGCCTAGGAGCCAGCCAGTCTATCAAATCAACCAGCTCTGGATTCAGGAAGACCAGAATCAAAAAATAAGGTGGAGGGTGGGTGAAAGGGCTCAGTGAGTAAAAGCACCTATTGCCAAGCCTGAAAACTTGAGCTCAATCCTCAGGCCCCTCATGGTTGACGGAGAGACCTGAGTCTTGAAAGCCGTCCTCCAGCCAAACGAAATCTGGTCATGTGTGTGCTCATACACAGCGCCTCCCCCAGCAGGGTAACAAAAATGTAATAATGTTTGAGAGAAAAAAGTAAGGTTGAGAGTGATGGAGGTAGGTCCCTGATGTTCATCTCTGTTCTCCACACAGGCGCGCGCGCGCGCACACACACACACACACACACACACACACACACACACACACACACACACACACACACACATATATCCCTTCACTTCTCATGTTTTCGTCTACTACTTTAATTTTTAAAATATTGTAGTTATTTTTGACTCACTTGGAATTTTTTTTTTTTTTTTTTTTTTTTTTTGAGACAGGGTTTTTCTGTATAGCTTTATAGACCAGGTTGGACTCAAACTCACAAAGATCCACTTGCCTCTGCCTTCTGAGTGCTGGGATTAAAGGGGTGCTCCACCACTGCCTGGCTTATTACTAATTCTTACTGTGTGTGCACGCAAGTACAATTACCCAGGGTGGTCAGAGATTCAGATTCCCCTGGAACTGGAGTCCCAGGGTTTGTGAGCTGCCTGCTATGGGAACTGAACTCAGGTCCTCTTCAAGAGCAATAAGCACTCTTAGCCACTGACCCATTTCTAGCCCTGGACTTTCATATAAGAATTGAAGTGTGGGTATGGATGTGGAGGCGGGGGCAACTTTTCCCCTGTTGGCACAAGCCTTTAATCCCAGTACTTGGAAGGCAGAGAAAGGTGGATTTTTGTGAATTGCAGGCCAGCCTGATCTACTAGTGAGTTCCAGCCCAGCTGGAGTTACATAGAAAAAAAGTTTTTAAAGTATTAAATAAAACTTAAAGTATGAAATAAAATATTTAAAATTAGAGGCTGGAGGGATGGTTCACAGGTTAAGAGCACTGCTCTTCCAGAAGTTCTGAGTTCAATTCCCAGCAACCACATGGTGGCTCACAACCATTCGTTATGAGATCTGGTGCCCTCTTCTGGTGTGCAGATATACATGGAAGCAGAATGTTGTATACATAATAAATAAAATAAAAAAATATTTAAAATTAGAAAAACAATGTCACAAAATCCAGAAAAATAACACATTTTTTTAAAACTGCCTGATACTTCCTAAAATACTCCAGGTAGCTTCCCCCTTTTGTATTTTAAATGTATGATTAATAAGCATTCAATAAAATCCTCCTTCCTGCCCTCTTGGTTTGACAAGGTCTCATAGATCCCAGAGTAGCCTTGAACTTTGTATGTGTTATTGTCCAGGATGAACTTGAACTCCTAGTGCTGGGATTGCAGGTGTGCAGCACTGGGCCCACTTTATGTGTTGCTTCAGATCAAACTAGGACTTCATCTGTGCTAGGCAAGTACCTTTTACTAGCTGAGATACATCCCCAGCCCCACGCTTCTCTTTTGCAGTTTTGTGAATTTAGACAAAAGCATAGAACACATGTTATAAAATACTGTTTTATAAAAAGCGTAGAGTTCAAGATAGAGAATAGTCTCATCTGCTTTTAGTTTTTTATTTTATTTTTTTGTTTTGTTTTTTGTTTTTGTTTTTTTTTTTTTTTTTTTTTTTTTTTGTTTTTCGAGACAGGGTTTCTCTGTGTAGCTTTGGAGCCTATCCTGGCACTCGCTCTGGAGACCAGGCTGGCCTCGAACTCACAGAGATCCGCCTGCCTCTGCCTGTGCTGGGATTAAAGGCATGCACCACCAACGCCTGATGTTTTTTGTTTTTCAAGACAGGGTTTCTCTGTGTAGCCCTGGCTGTCCTGGAATTCGCTCTGTAGACCAGGCTGGCCTCAAACTCAGAGATCTGCCTGCCTCCTGAGTGCTGGGATTAAAGGCATGTGCCACCACTGTCCGGCTTATTTTCTTTTTTTAAACAACTTTTATTACGTGTGTGTGTGTGCGCGCGCGCGCACGTGTGTGTGTTTGAGCATGTGCACACATGCATGTGTGTCACATGCCATGGTGGACACGTGGCATTCATATGACAACTTAAGGGAGTTGGTTCTCTCCTTTACAGTGTGGTCCCAGGATTCAAGCTCAAGTCGTCAGGTTTCTTGGCAAGCTCCTTCACCTACTGAGCCATCTCATTGGCTCTGCATTTAAGCAGACAGCCCCAATTTACAGTGGTTCAACTTAAACAACTCTTTGTCTTAAGGATGGTGCAGAAGCGGCATGCATTAAATAGACATCATACCACTGCTTTTGAATTTGGACCCTTTCCCAGGCTAGCAATATGTGGTTTGGTTTTTCTTTCCAGGTACTGGGCAGCAGCCATTAGCCACAGCCCCAACTTAGCCATTTGATCACCAGGGGAAATATTCAACATGCTACATACGGCATACTGTGTTGTTAAAGTTGGATGCTCAGTAGTTCAAGGGTTCTAAATACATTTTCTTCTTAGGACATCTTTATCTCGGGATGTGTTAGTGGGGACACATCCTCCTCACAAGGCAAGACACATTGCACATCTCCCTTACAGTGTCCTCCCAACTGCTCTGTTATTCACCTAAGCCCACAGACTCAGAGTTTCCTGGACTGGGGGATAAAGGTTCCCAGGTGATGGTGACTGGCATCAGAGGACGGACTGTTGCCTAAGGATATTACATCATAACTGGCAGGAGCGTTCTTGGTACCTTGGGGTATTCTTGGAGCTGAAGCCTAAAAGTAGGCCTCAGACTGGTACTAAAAACAGCTAGTCTTTCTCTTAGTACTTGATGGGTGCTGTGCCAAACACATATTGTACCATTTCTTACTCTGACCTGTGTTCTACAAGGTAAATCTGCCGTCTCCATTTCACAGATAAGGAGCCTGAGGTTGGGGATAAAGTACTTTGTTCAAGACCACACAGCCAGGGCATAGTGGGGCCAAGACCTGGACCCAGGCAGGCCAGTCACAATGTCCGTACTCCTTACTCCTGCGTTTCATTGCTACCCCCTCCCAGGAGAATGGTTGCCTGCCCCACCATTGCTAGCCTGACAGTGGGACTCTTATCCACAGTGGCTCTTGGAAGAGTCTCCTAGCACAACTTCTTGCCTGGAATGTTGGTGTTTCCAAAGTAGGTGTGATTTCAGGGGGGTCATGAGGGCAGAAAGCAGAGTAAGCTGAGACCGGGGATGAGCACCTCAACACCTAGGCTGCATTGGGGGTTGGGGAGACATCTGTGTGTCTGTGCTGACCGCGTCTGTCTTTCCTCCCTCTGCACTGGACAAAGAGCCTCTTCTATTTCTCTCCATCTGACCTGTTTCCTCCTCTGGCTCTGGAATTCCTGGCTCCTCTGAGTACCTCCTCTTAAGCCCCATCTCTCCTCTCTCTGCCTCCGCTTGGTAAGAGGAAAGGGGGTTCTGGGGACTGGGCATGGGGAAACATCTCTTGGTTCTGGTGAATGGGTCCCACGGACCTTCTGCATTGGAAGAGAGAGGTCTATAGAAGGGTCTATATTATAGGTCTATAGAGAGGTCTATATTATACCCTAAGGAGATAATCCCCACCTGAGGTTCTCAGTCAGAGGCTCTTCCACCCATCAACAGGGTTGTTTTAAGATTGGTAAGTGAATTATAGTGAATGCACTCATGTAGCCAACATCTGATCAAGAACTAGACCATGTGGGGCTGGAGAGATGGCTCAGCAGTTATGAGCACTGGCTGCTCTTGCAGAGGACCTTGTTCAACTCCCAGCACCCACATGGCAGCTCACAACCATCTATAGTTCCATTTCCAGGGGATCCAGTGCCCTTTCTGACCTCTGCAGACACCAGACATGCACAGACATGCACACAGTGTAAACACACAGGCAAAATACTCTCACATAAAATAAAATATATAAACCTAACAAAATTATTTTTTAAAGAGCTAGACTACACCTGACGATTCTGGCCCTTGTCTTCCAGCCCTCTTTTAGTTGGGAGTGCATATTGTTGGCTGTCACAATGACCTCAGGGTTCTGCTGGCATTTAGAGAGCGGGGTCTAGGGGTGCTAAGTGTCCTGCAATGCATGGGGCAGTCCTATAGAACAAAGATTGCCCCCCCCCAGATGTCCTATTGAGAAATGGTATGGCAAAGACTTAGGGAGCCGGAGTTACAGCTGTATCAGTGGGTCAATGAGGAGAGGGTCTTTGCCACAATGTACTAACACTGTTACCATTTTTCAGGCCTCCGGAATGCTCCCCGCTGCTGGGCAGTGATCCAGCCCCTGCTATGCGCTGTCTACATGCCCAAGTGTGAGAATGACCGAGTGGAGCTGCCCAGCCGCACCCTCTGCCAGGCCACCCGAGGCCCCTGTGCCATTGTGGAGCGGGAGCGAGGATGGCCTGACTTCCTGCGTTGCACCCCTGACCACTTTCCCGAAGGCTGCCCAGTAAGTGCTCTATGGGGCCAGATAGGGTGGTCTAGCCTGGCACAGGGTGGCATTGAACTGAATGCAGGGGAGCCTGAGATGTCTCTCCTAGGAGACCCCCTATCTGTAGTCACAGGACCCATGAAACACAAACTCAAGCTGTAACCCGCTGTCTGGGTCTCTATGGAGGCCTCTGTTGACCCGAGGTAACGCGTTCAGCAAACAGTTCTTGAGTGTTCGCTGTTACAGTTGTGGTGTTAGCGGGGTTATGAGTGACAGGATCCCATCTTCAGGGATCCTTTTGTTACATGTAGGAGTCAGGGTAGACATATATGAAGCACTGGAAGCAGGAAGACAGGGGTGTGAGCTAGTGTGGGTTGGAAGAGACACCTGAAGTGATAACAGAATGATAGCGATAATACTAATTATCATTTTCTACATACAAATACCGTTATGGGACCTTTACCTAATCCTTAGGTCCTAACATGAGGTAGAGGCTACTCTCTCAGATATGGAAAATGAGATACAGAGTAGTCAAATAATTTGTTCAATTTGTAGAACCATTGAGCAGCAAATGGCCTCTAGCCAGCCTACCTGTCCTTGCTGGGTTTTCCCAAACAAGTCTCAACCCTGACTTACCTCTCCCCTTGGCGTTTCCTTCCTCCTTCCCTGTGCCAGAACGAGGTGCAGAACATCAAGTTCAACAGTTCAGGCCAATGTGAAGCGCCGTTGGTGCGGACAGACAACCCCAAGAGCTGGTATGAGGATGTGGAGGGCTGCGGGATCCAGTGCCAGAACCCGCTCTACACCGAGGCCGAACACCAGGACATGCACAGCTACATTGCTGCCTTCGGGGCCGTCACCGGCCTCTGCACACTCTTCACACTGGTGAGCCATGTTCCAGGGCAAGGGCACGGGACTTCTGATAGCCCAAGGTGCAGGGACTCTAAAACCAAGTGGCTTGGTAGATTATGGGGGCGTGTTGGGTTCAGGTCAGAGCATCTGCCGCAGAACAAACCCTCACTTCACTGCACGGCCACTTCTCCCTTTAGGCCACCTTTGTGGCTGACTGGCGGAACTCCAATCGCTACCCTGCGGTTATTCTCTTCTATGTCAATGCGTGTTTCTTCGTGGGCAGCATTGGCTGGCTGGCCCAGTTCATGGATGGTGCCCGCCGGGAGATTGTTTGCCGAGCAGATGGCACCATGAGATTTGGGGAGCCCACGTAAGTATCTTGGGGACCCAGAGTTGAAGATGGGAGGAGAAAGAAATCTTTTTTTGCACATCTCCCACAAAAGCAAGGGGTTGGACTTGAAGGCGACCAGTGGTAGCCCTGCCTTATTGTGTTCAGTGTTGAGATTTAGTCACTTCAAAGAGATGTGCCCTAGACCCTCTTCACATCTGGCCTGTGTCCTAAACTCCTGGGGACCCTCCGTGTTTTAGTAGACTAGGACCTGGGCACAGGGTAGAGCAACCTGTTAGAAGAGTACAACATGACCGCCTCAAGTGACATCCCACATCTTCACAGCTCCAGCGAGACCCTGTCCTGTGTCATCATCTTTGTCATCGTGTACTATGCCCTGATGGCTGGAGTGGTCTGGTTCGTGGTCCTCACCTATGCCTGGCACACTTCCTTCAAAGCCCTGGGCACCACCTACCAGCCTCTCTCAGGCAAAACCTCCTACTTTCACCTGCTCACATGGTCCCTCCCCTTTGTCCTCACTGTGGCAATCCTCGCTGTGGCTCAGGTATAGTGAGTGGTAGGGGGCTGGCTGAATGGGGTAAGCTTGGAGGACGGGCCATAACTAACCCTTCCCTCCATACCTTCCCGCCACAGGTAGATGGAGACTCCGTGAGTGGCATCTGTTTTGTGGGCTACAAGAACTACCGGTACCGTGCTGGGTTTGTCCTGGCCCCAATTGGCCTGGTGCTTATTGTGGGAGGCTACTTCCTCATCCGAGGTGAGTGACTCAGCCAGGGCCAGCCAGGGAACATGGTGCACTGAGCCCCTGCTCTGTGGAAGCAGAAATGGGAACTCCCAGTTCCGCTGCCTTCCATAACATGAGACCTTAGCCTTGGTGCTGTATAGACGACAACCCCCACTGGCAGAACAGCAGTTCTGTGTGGAAAGAAAAATGTACTTCTTCGTCCCAAACCATGACCAAGGTTGGGCTGGATTCCAGACCCTTTTATTTTTTGTCAGGGTGTACTTGTATGATGAACACCCTGGGACACCTGACTGGTCCCCTCAGATCATCTTGGGGCCATTGCTTATGTGTGCTCACACTACCTTGAAATATACTGCATGTTTTTGGAGCTTGGTTAACAAGTCATTTCATTCCCTAACATACACAAACAGTTTTCACAACATGTACAGATTTACTGGTCCCTAATTTCCCCGTCTCAATCTGCCACCCTGTGATTTGCCTTGGTTCCTAGCTCATTTTCCTTGGTTTTCCTTGTCAGTTTGGGTTTCCTCCCACTGAACTGTCAACCTTCTGTTCTGGCAGAGCATCCAAGCCTCTGCTGCATGTTCCGTGTCTGCGCCATCCATACGGTAGCCAGTAGCCAGGGATGTTGAAATGAGGCCAAACTGAGATGCTTTTTGAGTGTGAAAAACAGTGCATTTGAGACATGAAAAAGAGATGGGGGAAAAAACGAATACAAATTATATCACTAATAATTTGTTGTATGGAAAGTAGACGTGGTTCTATTTTGAATATATTTGGTTTATAAGATATAGTAAAATTAGTTTCTTCTTTAATGTGGCTACTAGAAAATTTGATATTTTCTATGTCTATCACACAACATATTTCTTTGGAGCAATGCCGTTTTTGTTTGCATCAGAAAGCTTTCATCTGGTTTCCTCTCTCTGTCCTTGGCTGTTTTCTAGGCTCGGCCACAGTTACCCCAGCCCATAGCATATTTGCCAACAACCATTCTCTTATTTTCTGCTTCCCAAGCTTTAAGTCAGGCAGGCATAATTAGTCGTGGGACTCCAGTGCTATGGGACCTTCCCCTACCCCTCCCAGGAGAGTGGCCTCTCCCTGGCTAACGCCTGAGCTGTCTTTCTGTTCAGGAGTCATGACTCTGTTCTCCATCAAGAGCAACCACCCTGGACTTCTGAGTGAGAAGGCCGCCAGCAAGATCAATGAAACCATGCTGCGCCTGGGTGAGTGGTGCCCAGGGAACATGGTTAGCTCAACGCTGAATCCTGCTGGGATCTCCAGGATGCAGAAAGACAGTGGGGAGAGCTAAGTATTCAGGGGACGGGGCTGGAGAGATAGTTCAGCGGTTAAGAGCACTGCTTACTTTTCCAGAGGTCCTGAGTTCAATTCTCAGCAACCATATGGTGGCTCACAACCATCTGCAATGAGATCCAGTGCCCTCTACTGGCCTGCAGGGATATACTGCCTGCAGGGATATACGCAAGCAGAATACTGTATACATAATAAATGCATAAATCTTAGAAAAAATTGTTAAAAAAAAAAAAGTATTCAGGGGACAAAGCCAGGGTGTAGGTGATAGTGGAGGTGACAAGTCCCTGTAAGAAGTGAGAGAATCCATGTTGGTGCCAAGACTATTTCCGTCCCTGTGCCCTGCTCCCACGGTTGCCTCCAGAAACTTCTAGATTTACTTTGGAAGACACAGTTCTTGACCTGAGCCCAGCATGTAGTCACCCTGGACTAGGCTGTCTCAGTACTCAGTGGGGGTGCTGCCCTCCTCTCTGGTGTTGCTACAGTGTCTGTTCTGGTAACCAGTCCTGCCCCTGGATTCCACAGGCATCTTTGGCTTCCTGGCTTTTGGCTTTGTGCTCATCACCTTCAGCTGCCACTTCTATGACTTCTTCAACCAGGCGGAGTGGGAGCGTAGCTTCCGGGACTATGTGCTGTGAGTGAGGGGCCCTGGGCTTGGTTGTGGGAGTGGCAGAATTGGAGCTCCAGCTATAAGGCAGCGTCCCACTCGCTTGTGATCTTCCAGGGTCAAGCCTCAGATTTGAACAGCTTTCAAACTGCTGTTCAGCCGCACATGTCTGGCTTCACCTCTGGGCAGGCTGTCCTGTGTGTTTGCAACTGTTCAAAAGCCAGCCCATGCTCTCTGGCTGTAGGAGTTCAGCTCTCTCTCATTCTGTGTGCCTTCTGCCCTCTGTGGCTCTTTCCGAGTTACTGAACCTTTGACGGTTCAGCAAACTGGTCGAGTTTGGTAGGTTTTCTTGAGCTTTTTTTTGTGTTCCAGTGAAGATGAGCTAGAGCAAGCAAGTCATCTCTAGTGCTAAAATGATGCCCGCTGCTCCTGGAGTTATGGTTAAAACTCCCCTTTAAAGGAGATACTTTAGGCCTGGAGCAATGGCTCTGCTTTGGGAGGGCTTGCCACTCTTCCATAGGACCCAAGTTCAAGTCCCAGTACCTATCTCTGGTGGCTTACAAATACCTGTAACTCCAGCTCCAGGAATCCAATACCCTCTCCTGGACTCTTCAGGCATCCGTATATAAGTGGTATACACACACAGGACATATACATATAGACACATAAATATAAATAAATCTAATTACTAAAATAGGGGGTAGGAACACTTGCCCTGACTCCTTCCGGCCCATTCTTAGTTTCTACCTTCCAGTCTGGTAGTCTGTACCCACAGTTATGCTGGATTCTTGTCCCAGAGGTTTGGTGTGAGGCTCAGACACCAGTAATTTATAAAAGCTCCCCAGATGATACCAAAGAATGTCATGGGGGATAGTGGCTTAGTTCAGTGGTAGAGTCTCGCATGCTTGCAGTCTGGGTTCCATCCCAAGCACTGACACACACAGACATACAGATAACACATCCAACCAGGGAGCACCATGAGAACCATGCTGGGCTCAGCTCCTTCCTAAATGGATTTACGTTTGGGTGCCTTCTTCCTGGATTCAGACAGCTGTTGGCCATCCCTCACCATAGGTGCCAGGCTAATGTGACCATTGGGTTGCCTACCAAGAAGCCCATTCCGGACTGTGAGATCAAGAATCGGCCCAGCCTCCTGGTGGAGAAGATCAATCTGTTTGCCATGTTTGGCACTGGCATTGCCATGAGCACCTGGGTCTGGACCAAGGCCACACTGCTCATCTGGAGGCGCACCTGGTGCAGGTGGGGTCAGCCTTCATCTTGTCTTTTCCTTCCTCTCTTACCCTCAGCCTCATGTCCTCACTTGAGGCCTTGTCTAATCCAAAACACAGACTGGGGTAGCTAGCTGTTTGCCAAAGCAGACACACCCCAGAGTTGTGTGGCTAACTTCTTAGCAGCTCACCACTGCCCTCTAGTGACAGTTCCTGTCCCCATGCGGCTTGGGCCTAAGCTGAGTCTGAAAGCCAGTGTTTTGCAAGGGGAGGGGGAGGCACAGGAGCCCTGCATTTTAGGTATGCTTTGTTGCAGCGAAGCCCTCAGCTCCTCAGAGTCCTCAGGACTCCAGGTCTTTAAACCTAGAATCCCAGGTCTTTCGATAGATTTGAAAGGAAGCAGCTGCCCCACCCTTTCTGTTCTCAGGCTGACTGGACAGAGTGACGATGAACCCAAAAGGATCAAAAAGAGCAAGATGATTGCCAAGGCCTTCTCTAAGCGGCGTGAACTGCTACAGAACCCGGGCCAGGAGCTCTCCTTCAGCATGCACACTGTCTCCCATGATGGACCTGTGGGTGAGCAAGCCTCTGTCTGTTCTCTCGCTAAGACACTTAACCTCCACAGTACAGGACCTATTCCCATCAAGGACACATGGACTGCTTGGCAAACTGAGTAATAAGGCGTTTCCGCTCACACTGTGCTCCAGTCTTACAAATGGGGTCCTCCCCGTTTCTTTCTTCTCCCTGCCTGTTCACTGCAATTGCTGTTCTCTGAGGACTCTGCTCCCTGTCCCTTCTTCTCGGCCATCTCCGGTGGCTTTTCTGGTCCAGAGTAGGTCAGGGTGCTGGGACTGAACTTATGGTCTCAAGGTATACCTTTTGGGGACCAGAGGTTGCTCCCCTTAGATTTTTGAATGGGCAGAGATCACTGGTTCCAGAGTGGACTCTGCCAGCTGCAGTGGGAGGGACTGGCTCCGAAAGATGAGTGATATCACACAAAGGAAGAGTCACTGTTCCTTTTTCCTTTCATTCCTAAAGCGGGTTTGGCTTTTGACCTCAATGAACCTTCTGCTGATGTCTCCTCCGCCTGGGCCCAGCATGTCACCAAAATGGTGGCTCGGAGAGGAGCCATACTGCCTCAGGATGTGTCTGTCACCCCTGTGGCAACTCCAGGTATGAGGGCTCTAGCTCATGCAGGAAGGGACAGGGCCTAGGAGCTCCTGGGACTAGATATATGGGGCTGCTAGACAGGCAGAAGGAAGGGAAGGCCCCAGAGGATCTGAAGGGGTGCCAAGGCTTGGGAGCCTAGAGTGATGGATGGGTCCCAGAGCTCAAGAATAGAGGTTCTGGGGAGGGAAGGGTGGCAAGGACAGAGTTAAAGCTCTAAGCCGTGTTCTTTTTCCTCCTGACAGTGCCACCAGAGGAACAAGCCAACCTGTGGCTGGTTGAGGCAGAGATCTCCCCAGAGCTAGAGAAGCGCTTGGGCCGGAAGAAGAAGCGGAGGAAGAGGAAGAAGGAGGTGTGCCCCCTGGGGCCAGCTCCGGAGCTTCGCCACCCCGGCCCCGGCCCCGGCCCTGCCACCAGCGCGGTTCCTCGGCTGCCTCAGTTGCCCCGGCAGAAGTGCCTGGTAGCTGCAAATGCTTGGGGAACAGGCGAGTCCTGCCGACAGGGAGCCTGGACTCTAGTCTCCAACCCCTTCTGTCCAGAGCCTAGTCCCCATCAAGACCCATTTCTCCCTAGTGCCTCAGCCCCTAGGGTCTGGGCTCAGGGACGCCTCCAGGTGCTGGGATCCATTCATTCCCGCACTAACCTAATGGAGGCCGAGCTCCTGGATGCAGACTCGGACTTTTGACAGGGGCAGGGTGGTGATGCTCAGGAGCTGGCCCCAGGGCAGGTCTTGGGACAGGAAAGATGAATGCACACTTTTCTATGGCTCTTCTTCCTAAGAGCAAGAGCACACCTCTGTGGTCTCATGTGACAGAGTCTATGGGCCAAGTGCCTCCTAGAAGAATTCTGTGTCTGGCTCAAAGCACCGGGCTGTGGGAACAAGCTGAATATAGCCATTGATAGGTCTCATGTCAGGGGCGGGGCTCCCCTTGTCTGCCCCACCCAATAGAGTCTGGCTGGCAGTGTCAGTGTCCAGCAGAGCTTGTACCAAGGCAGGAATGGCAGAGGCAGGGGTGACATTACCCAGAGTGGGCTGTGGTGGCCAGTGAAGTAACCAAGCCCACGTCTGGCAGATGAGGGCTGGCTGCCCTTTTCTGTGCCAATGAGTGCCCTTTTCTGGCGCTCTCAGACCAAAAGTGTTTGTTGTGTCATTTGTCCTTTGTCTAAGTGGGGACAGAACTCTCTTCTTCCTCTTCTGGGTAGTTGTGATGACCACTCCCAGAAGCGCTATAACTGCTCTCAACAGGTAGCCTACCCCAAACATATCCTGTTTTCCTGTGCTCTCTCCTTCACATGCACATCTCAGTTCCACCAGACCAACTGTTTCCTGCTTAGCACCCTAAAACTGCAACACACATACCACACACACACAACACACACACACCACACACACCACACACACCACACACACCACACACACCCACACACCACACACACACACACACACACACACACACACACACACACACACACACCTTACTACTGAGCTCAGTCTCCAGGCGAGAGACTGGTTCTGCTCCAGGACTTCGAGAGACATGTTATTTCTTCTGTATGTCCATCCAGTGGGGATGGATCCTCTGACTTAAGGGGTTACATTGGGAAGCTTCTGTAGCTTCAGCTAGGCAAGAAAGCTTCTTCCAACTTCTGTATCTGCTGGGAGGGGGGACTCCCCACTTTTTTTTTTTTTTACAGTGTCTAGTCATGTTCATAGCACCCCACATTCAAGAACCAGACAGCAGGATGCCTTAGAAGCTGGCTGGGTTCCAGGTCAGGGGATCGGTATGAGAAGAAGAAACAAACAGTAAATAAAATGTTTTTGTATAAGCTCATGTGTGTTTCTTTGCCCCAGCCCCAGCTCTAGCCTATGGACCTGGTCCGGATCCTTCATGTGTTCCTGAGGCTTTTGTGACCAGTGGAGAACTTGGGGCTGATGAGGTTAGGGCTAAGTCAGACGTTGGGCTGATTTAGATTATTATGCTGACTGCCCTCTCCAACTACTTGGCTGTAAGTAGACAAAAGATCCTCTGTGGCCACAGCTGCGTCCCTAAGCACCGAATAAGAGAGTCAAGCACAGACAAGCAGCAGGCCTTTGGAGTGGCCATGGGAAGTGAGTGTTGCCCTGGTGGTGTACAGATGGGCACAGCTCCTGCCAATCCAGGTTCCACCATGGCAGAGGGTGGCATGCTCTGCCTTCTAGTAGAGATGTTAGGTAAGCACATTCTGATTTCACCAGTTGCTTTCTGGGCAGTCAAAGGAATTCAAAGTCAAGGGAAGCTTATTAGCTTTGCTTCTTCAAAAAATAAGCAGAAGGTTGGGAACAGCATTCAAGTGACCCTAGATTTTATAGCATCAGAAGGTCTGTGCAGAACAGGCAGTGGGACCCATAGACCTGAAGGATATTGTGAGGGCTGTGCAGTATTTGAGGGGTGTCCCCTACTTCAGCCACAAGTGTGATGGGGACACCAGGACTGACCAGGGCCAGATTCCAGGGAGAGGAGAAGAGCATGTTGGTTTTATCCTAGGTACCTTGTAGATATGTTACACCACTGACATCTAACATCAAATGTTCAATACTCAATACTCTTTGAGTAATGGCTCAATACTCTTTCCAAGTCCTCAAAGGATTCAGCTCATGGACTGTCACAGCCCTGCAAGGTTCTGTTATACCCCTCAAGACACTGAGGCACAAAAGGCTTAATGGGCTGCTCCAACCCATTCAGCTACTGGTAATGTTGGCATGCAGGCAGAGCCTTTGGTTTCATTGTGACAGGGATCCAACCAGAGGTGCACTTCACATGAGAACGAGCTCACAGCCAGGAAGGTGCAGATACTGGCCCAATATTTCTGATTCTCAAGTCCTGGCCCTTAGGACCCAGTGGAAATTCATTCCCCGTTGTGTTCCCTCAGGTCACCCATCCTCTGCACTAACAATGTCATGTTCATTCTTGCTATTTCATCTCTGTATAGAAATATGGCTTTGAAAGAAATCATTGACAGCATTTAAAACATTAACACTTGTCAGTGTTGTTTAATATTTCTGAAATAAGAAATTGTGCTACAATTTTCTTCATTTCCTATCCATTAACATTTAACTATTAAGTCTCCCTCCCTTCCTCCTTCCCTCCTTTCCTTAGAGGGATTGCTTGTGTAAAGGATGGAGTATTGCATTCAATCTGGGCCTTCAAAAAGCTGAGAAATCCATATGGCTGCAGTGACAGACTGTGAGCACTAGAGGACAGCACTAACTCAATTTTCTCCCCTGCACACCTGCATGCAGACTCAGCTGCCTCTGGATGCCCAGAAGTGTGACTCCCAAGCAATCAGAACCTTACAGGGTTTCTATAGGAGCAGCAGAAGTCACACTGAACAACGGTGACCACCATTATGTCTAAAAGTCTTGAATCTGATTCCTAAGGAAACACCTCTAGGTTCAAGAGGTGCTAATTTTGGCTCCCACTGTCCTGAGAACCATTTCACCAGCTCTGCCTCACCTGGGCCCTTGGGGTTTCCACACACTCAACCTCAGACTACCAGTTCCTACCCCTGTTGGTCCCAGCTTCCTTAAAGCAGAAGGCACTGTCCCAACCATTCCCCTGTCTACTTAAAAAGACAAGGAAAATCACAAAGAATAAATTAAAAACTTGTATTCCAGGGCTGGGGTGCTAGATCACTGATAAAAATCCCTGCCTCCCAAGCGTGAGAGCCAAGTTTGATACACAGAACCCATGTAAAAATTCCGGGAAAGGTCAGTTAGATGGCTTGGCAGGTAGCGGCTTGCTGACAAGTGAGAGTTTGACCCTGGAGCCCACAGGTTGCTGCGTGTGCACACACACACATTTTAATTATGTTTAGTGTGTGTGTGTGTGTGTGGTGTTCACGTGCCATGCATGAGAAAGAGGTCAGGGGATAGACAGCCTTCACGAGTCAGTTCTCTCCTTCACACTCCTTGAAAGGAACAGTCTGTATTTTTTTATTTCTTTTTAGTCTGTTTATTTTGAGACAAGGTCTCTGGTCTTTTGTTTGACAGGTTTCTCTGTGTAGGTTTCTCTGGCTGTCCTAGAACTAACTTTGTAGACCAGGCTGGCCTCGAACTCAGAGATCCTGAGTGCTGGGACTAAAGGCATGCACCACTATGTCTGGGGGTCTTGTTATGTAGCTTAGATTGGCCTGCAATTCTGTATACAGCTCACACTGGCCTCAAACTCTCAATTCTGCTTCAGCCTCCTGATACGTTGTTATTACAAGCAGGTACCTCCATACTTGGTTGTTTCTTATACTTTCTTATGTGCAGATGCAGTTATGTATCTACAGGCAATTTACATACTGCTTTGTGTTTGATTGGTCCTTTAGCTTTTTTACCTTTATTTATTATTTGCATGAAATGTAAAGAAAAGGGCATGTTCATCTGAAAAATTATTCCTTTTCCAGAACACCACAGCTGTCCAATGCATTGCATGCATTATGCCCAAATACACATTAAAATACTTGCAATGCATATAAGCTACCATTTTCAACATCCACGCAATAGCTAGAAAACATCTTTTCCATACAGGCATACACAAGCCTGTAATCTCAGCACACTTAGGAGGCAGAGGCAAGAGGACTTGCTGAAGTTTTGGGCCAGCCTAGTCTAAATGGTAAGTTCTAGGCCAGTCAGGCTGCACAGGAAGATCCCACCTCGACAAACAAACAGCTACAACAAAACTTTTCTAGTTAAAATTTTCTAATGAAAAAAATTCTGCTAGCAGTTTTTCACTTAAGAAATGCTTTTGTTTTCTGAATGTTTACTCCTTGAAACTGTAAGCTCCTTCACAAACACAGTATTGTAAGTCTCCAGGCATATTAGTGATTTGGTGGTAGTGGGGCAGTCCATTTGCTTAGGCAGACTTTAAACTCTGTGTAGCCCAGGCCAGCATTAAACTCACGGTCCTTCTTCCTGGTCAGCCTCCTGAGCATTAGGATATATGTGTGTACTGCCAGTTGTTTTATTATTTTAAAAACTATTAGCCCCTACCTCTTTTCTTGTGCTGCTGGAGATGGAGCCCAGGGCCTCAGCGAGTACTGGGGGAGCACTCTACCCCTGAGCTGTATTCCCAGTTCCTTATCTTGCTTTCATGTTAGAGGTTGGCTTCGTGTGTCTGGTGACTTTGGCTGTCTGCTCATAGTGTGGCACCAGATGTTTTCACAGAGTATGACCGTCACTGTGTGGGAGCCAGGTAGTCTATTTCCTTGGAGAATTCTTCAGCATCAGTGTTTTCATTTTCTCTCTTGAACCTATCGGATGCCTTATGGAAGATTATTACTATCTTCCAGAATTCTTGAAGCCGAATGAACCAGCTGAAGAAAAAAGACCTGTAGGCTTAAAAGTTCCCTAAATCGTTAATAGACTTGCACATAATCATCCAGCTTTTGGTCTAGGAATTCCACCTTCACCTATGCTTGGTTTGCCTCAGCAACAAACCTCTGCCACAGAAACAGCAGCTGGATAGGATGGAGCTGAAAAGGTGAATATGATCAGATTGTTGGTTCTAAGTAATGGTGAGATCTGGATAAACAGAGACTACATATCTGCCTCTTTCCAGGCTCAAACGCCTTATGTTTCATCACCACATCCCACTGAAGGTGAGTTCTTCCACTCAGTAATCAATTCTAGTGGCCAGCTAGGTAGGCAGCTGCTGGGTACGAGTTCCTCGTGTGCCAGGTGGTTGTGCTGAAGCTCCCTTGTGCATTAGGGGGAAGAAAGAAATCAGTTCTAGAGTTGTTAGCCTTTGCCCAACAGCTGGAGGACGAAATTCTCGGCCACTTCTTCAAAACAGGAAGGAAGTAATCAAAGCCAGACATGTGAGGAGAAAGCTGAATATGCTCTTGTGTCTAGCAGATTTTGGGGGTTTTGTGGAAATGGCAGTGCTCAGGTGCCTTCCAGCACAAATTTGGAGACCAGAAAATGAAAGCTTCCAAAGCTACCAAATGAAGAGACTTCCAAGGTGATTTCTCCCTTTGTCTCCTTCTTGCTCAGAAAAAAGCAGCTTCTCCAGTGACTAGCTGCCCAGCAGCCCACTTGAGTTTCAGGGCTGTTGTCAATTTCTAAACAGCCACAAACTGTGTGATCCTCTTTGCCTCAGTTTAAGAATAATAATAATAATAAACCCTACCATATAATACATCATAAAAGTTGACCATGGGGACTGAAGAGATGGCTCAGCAGTTAAGAGCACTGGCTGCTCTTCCAGGGGACCTGGGTTCAATGCCCAGCACCTACATGGCAGCTCACAACTGTCTGTAACTCCAGTTCCAGAGTACCTGACACAGATATATATATTCAGGCAAAACACCAATGCACATAAAAAAGTCAACTATATTTTAATGCATTTTCCCTTTAGGTTAATATTCACATAAAATCTCAAAGAATGTGCAATTTAAAATAGATTTAAATGTGTGTATGTGTGTTGCCAGAAGAGGGTGTCAGATCACCTGGAGCTGGAGTTACAAGTGTCTGTGAACTTCCCAGCGTGCTGGTTGGGAACAGATGCCAGCAATGGTGCATAAGTTCTGAACCAGCTCTCTAACCCCTAGAATGTATAGTATTGTCTCCTGCTTGTTAGTCTAATTTGTTTGTTTTTTGAGACACAGTTTCTTTGTGCAGTTCTCTCCTAGAACTTGCTCTGCAGACCAGGTTGGCCTTGAACTCAGATCCTTCTGCCTCTGCCTTCCAAGTAGGGATTAAAGACATGGGCCACTGTGCCCAGCTTTTAGTCTAATTTTTTGTCATAAACATTTATTTCCCTTTATCATTAAAATATTGTCAGAAAACATTTTTTTAAAAACAGTTTCTCTGTGTAGTCCTGGCTGTCGTGGAACTCACTCTGTAGACCAGGCTGGCTTCAAACTCACAGAGGTCTGCCAGCCTCTGTCTCCCAAGTAGGAAAATAATTCTTAAAAGGAAAAACACCAACAGAAAATTAGTTTCAGATACATTTCTTTCTTATCCTTTTTTTTTTTTTTTTTCAGTTCCTCCAACTTTACTTGACACTCAGCAGGTTAGTTCTCGTCCACACTGACTGTAGATTTTTGAATGTGGTAACAGGCACGTAGGTTACCAATATGTACAGCTTGTTTGGTGAGTCCTCATCCTCCTTACATTTTCTGGACAAACATACACAGATATGGTATGGAACATTCCTTATTCCTTTGGCCCTGATGGCTTTATTGAACCTGGTATCAATGCACACATCTGGAGTCCCCATTTCCTTCATGGCAAATTTCCGGATTTCTTTGAGTGCCCGAGGAGCATGCTTCTTGAAGCCCACACCATGGATGCACTTGTGAATGCTGATGGTGTATTCTCAGGTCAACACCTCATTTATGGCAGAACGGCCCTTCTTCTTGACACCCTTCTTTTCGGGAGCCATTCTGCCGGGCCCAAGTTGGAAAAAGCTTCTTTCTTATTCTTGAGAAAGGGTTTTGCTAAGTAGTCAAGACCAACCTGGACAAATTCCTGATACCCCGAGTGCTAGGATTACCACTATGTCCTGCCCTGATAGGTAGGCAATTTTAATTTTTTATTAAAAATAAAACTGGAGGCTGATGATCTGGCTTAGTGGTTAAGAAAATTTGTTGATTTTTCAGAGGACCCAGGTTCGATTCCCAGTACCTGCATATCATCTCACAACAGTCTATAATTAGCCTTGGAGGACCCAAAGCCTTCTTCCAATTTCAGCTGGAACCAGGCACCCACGTGGTGCAACACACTAACACACATAAAACAACAAAATAGTAAATCCAAAGAAATGCTGGATAGAAAAATTAGACTGGATCAGCAAAGTGACTTGGCCATTAAAAGCACTTGCCCTCCAAGTCTACCTACCTAAATTCAGTATCTGGAGCCCACACAAAGGTAGGAAGACAACACACTCCACAAAGAGAGACAAACTTTGACTTCTATGTGTGTGTGTGTGTGAGCGTGCTCTCTCTCTCTCTCACACACACACACACACATACACGCACGCACGCGCGTGCGCTCGCGCTAAACTTCTCAGTGGGTGGGTGACACATGTCTTCTAACACCAGCACTCGGGAAGCAGTGGCAGAAGGATTCCGTGAATTCAAAGCCAGGACTAATCTACTTAGAGAGTTCTAGGCCAGCTAGAGACAGACGGCGAGTCCTTGACTAACTAAATAAAAATTCTCTAAATGCTTTTCTTACACTCTCTAAGTGCAAAATAGAAAAAATAAAGGAAGTAAATCGGTTTCTACCACTTTGGAAAATCACTATTTGGATTAATATTCCGCTATGCAATATTCCGATTATTTCCAGAGAATTAGTAGGTCAAGATTTGGCCTCATTTAAAAGCAATGTGTTAATTCTCAGCACTGTCATTTCAACCTAATGGATATTATTATTATTATTATTATTATTATTATTATTATTATTATTATTATTATTATTATTTAAGGCAGGATCTTGCTTCTTAGCTCAGGCTTGCTGACCTTGAACTACTGGTGATGCATACATAGGCTTCAAGTGTTCAAATGTCAGTGTTACTCCACCACACCCTAACTTCAGCTTCTTAACTCAGAACATGCCAGCAACCATCACAGCAGGCAATGGCTTGCTTCATTTCTTCTTGAGACCAACCCACTGAAGAGAGGCGTTCGAGAGCCAGCTTCCAAGGAAGACAAGCCATGCCCGCCAGCCCGGAGCCGGCGTCCACCTCCCAGGACGCGCCGCTTCTCCTTTAAAGGCGGCCCACGTGACCTCACACATGCGCACACTCCGGAGGAAATTCACGCCGTCAGGGGAGCGAGTCATTCTTCCCCCGCTTTCCCTGGGGCTTCTGCAACTCCGTTCCGGAATCTGCAGCCCCTCTGGAGGCCTTTTCCTCATCGACTCCTTCGCGCCGTTCGTTCTTATACTTTCCCGTTAGTCGCTGTCCTGGGAGTTCCCTCTCCACAGAGAACCACTTTCCGGAGGAAGGCCAAAGGGACTACAAGTCCCAGGGAGCTCTGCGGCCTGCCCTCGCGCGCGGTGCAGGTTGGGTGCTGAGGTCCCACAGTCCTGCCGCCACGTGCAGCCCGGAGCAGGCGTACTACAGGTTCCGTGGCGCCTCGCGCGTGTGAGTCAGCCGGGGTGGGGCGGGGCTGGAGGGGCCGGGCTGGTGGCGGGGCGGGCGGCGGGCGGCGAGCGAGGCGAGCGAGCTAGCAGCGGGGCGGGCGGCGCGGGCGGAGGCAGGGGTGGGAGCGGAGGCGATGGAGGGGAGGAGTGGGGGCATGGGGGAGGGAAGGGGAAGGGAGGCAGGAGGCGGGGCCGAGTGGGAGCTGGCTCTGGAGTCCCGGCTGGCGGTTGCAGCGGAGGCGGTGATGTCGGTGCAGGTTGTGTCAGCAGCGGCCACCGCCAAGGTGCCTGAGGTGGAGCTGAAGGATCTGAGCCCCTCCGAGGCGGAGCGCCAGTTGGGACTGAGCACGGCGGCCGTGGGCGCCATGGTACCCCCGGCGGGCGGCGGGGACCCCGAGGCTCCGGCTCCCGCGGCGGAGCGGCCCCCGGCCCCCGGCCCGGGCTCGGGGCCCATGGCGGCTCTCAGCCCTGCGGCCGGGAAGGTGCCCCAGGCGTCGGCCATGAAGCGGAGCGACCCGCATCATCAGCATCAGCGGCATCGCGACGGCGGCGAGGCCCTGGTTAGCCCCGACGGCACGGTCACCGAGGCGCCGCGCACCGTCAAGAAGGTACTGTGGTCGGGCTGCCTGGCGGGGAGGCGGGGAGGCGGGGAGGGGAGCGGCGGCCCTCGGTGCCACGGCGGCGCCCACTCCCATGCCCTCTGGCTCGGACAGCCGAGAGCCCTTTCCCCGCGGAACCGGCGCTCAGAGAGGCCGCCGCCGCCGCCCGGTGCTGCGCGGGGACGCGGGGCTTCCAGGTGCCGCGGCCGTGCTGCTTGGCTACGAATAACATGGAGGTAGCGCTCTTGTTGGCTACTACTTGGACGAGGCAGGCAGGGGGAGGAGAGTCACCTACTACTACACCCGCCGCCCCCAGCACACTCCCGCGTGTAATTTTCCGGACTGTTGGGCGGCATAGAAAAACCTTCCCTCCAGCGATAAGGAGAGCAAGATCTTTTTTCTTGGAGAACGAGGAAGCATTAGTTAGGGCTCACGAGAGCGCAGGCGGCAACCCTCTGAGTGTGTGGTCTGGCTCCTGGACAGATAGAAGATGACTTCTGCCGTGCTGTGGCCAGCAGCTTTCCACAGGGCAGTACTGATCCTGTGCCCTTCCTCTCTAGCCCCTGCGTTTTCCTTGCACCGTGACTGTTAGAAGGGTAGTGAAGAGATGCCTCACTCTTAAGAGGTCTGTCTGGTCACCAGAATCACCAGATCCTGAATGAAGAGAGTGCTTATTTCATTTATTGTGAGCAAGAAAGTGTTAGGAAGAAAGGCTGCTACTTCTGGGAAAGCGGTCATTTGCAGCCTGTCTCAGCTGTCAGCTACTTTCATATATAGTAATGTGCAATGATAGTAGTATATTACTTATGCATTGACTATCCTTTACCCCCTCCCTCGGCTCTCCCCCGCCCCTTCTCCATGCTAAGTGAGCACTGGAGGAAAAAGACAAGAGATGTGGATCATCTAAAAAGAATTATGGCTTTAATTTCCTAGACACACTATGAACACAGATTTATATTTTTTCTTCATTATAATGAGTGCGTTTTGTTCTGTTAGAACAACAATAGATATGAAGGATATGAAGTCTACATTGGGTTTATTTTGTAGGGTTTAGGTGAATCTTGGATCCAGCGAAGAAAATTTGTTGCAATTACCTCATGACTTAGATAGAGCAGGTAACTTTTTTCATTCTTCTCAGATGTGGTGATAATGATGTCAGAGACTAGACTAAGGGAATTTAACAGTGCTTTGGGACATGCTTTGTCCTTAGGTATTTGGTGTGGTCCCTGTCAGTGTTTTGTCAAGCTTCTCCCCCACCTACTCCCCACAATTATAGTTAAATGGAGGAATTACAGTTAAAAGAGGCAACCTGGGCTAGGGCTGTAAGTACTTAGGTAAAAGTTAGGAAATCCAAAGCATATTTCTCACTAATTAAGATGCTTTGTACTTTGGCCAAATCTTTTTCTTGTGATTATTTTTTCTAAAGTTTGTAATGCAGTTCTTTTAAGGGTAAAAATGTTTAATAAATTACTGTTAGAGTGTGAAGCTTACACTCAGGTATACACCTGGGTTTGAATATAGTGCCCCTTCTCCTAGTACTAACTTTCTAATAATTTGCAAATGCTTTAAGTCACTTTTTCTGTAAAATGAGGGTATGTATTATAATTAAGGATTAAAAATGTGGTCTTCACAAAGAACTTGGTACATATAATAGAACTTTAAATGATAGCCGTTATTAAAATTGGTTATTTCTCCCAAGTCTCAAGTATGATCCTGATCCTGTGACCTTCTCCGAAATGTATACATATTGGCAATAATTCAATAGATTCTGCATAAAGAAGTTTAAAAACCACAGGCCAGCACCCCAGAGTCTGGTTTTCTTTCTCCATATTGCTTTGGAGCTGGTCCTAGAATTCTCTTCATAGACCAGGCTGGCCTCGAACTCACAGAGATCCACCTGCCTCTGTCTTGGGACTAAAGGTGTGCGTCACCAATGCCAGGCGAGTCTGGTTTTCTTAAATCTAAATGTGCATCTTTGACATTTTCATTGTTGCTGAGCCACCGTTTTTTTGCTCCCAGTATCAAAATCATGTTCCATGATTCTAGATTTACTCAGCAGCCTCAAGGCTGTGAAGACAGGGCTGAACTTGCCTTACAATGTTAATTACACCAAAAAAAAAAAAATATCTTATTTGCTGGAAGTTGAGCAGGTGAAGTCCTGGGCAAGGATACAGCTATATGACATAAGTAAGGATATTGCTGAGTTTAGCTGGGCTCCTTCCTTTCCTCTCCTCTCTCCTTTCTCTCTCACTCTGCCCCCTCCTTTTTTTCTTGTTAGGGTCTCAATCTATAGCCCAAGCTGCCTGGAACTATGTATCTGAGGCTATCCTCTATAATCTAGGATCCTGCCTCAGCCTCCTGAGCATGACATTACAGGTGCTGCCACAATGCCAGGCTAGAACTTCTCTCTCTCTCTCTCTCTCTCTCTCTCTCCTCTGTCTCTCTGTTTCTCTGTCTCTCTGTCTCTCCATATCCCCCCCCCCCCCACAAGGTCTCAGGGGCTATAGATGTGGTTCTATTGGTAGAGTGATTGCCTAGCAGACAAGAAGCTCTGGATTTGATACACAATACCATATAAACCAGGCATGGTGATACATTCCTGTAATCCCAATTCCCAATACTGGGGAGGTAGAGGCAGGAAGATCAGAAGTTCAGGGTCTTCCTTGGCTACATAGTGAGTTTGAGGCCAGCCAAGCAGATTGGCTTTGAACTCATGATCCTTCTATCTCAACTTCCTGTGTGCTGGGATCTGAAGTGTGTACCATCACATTTGGCTTGCTGTTTTTAAAGAGCACAATGTTTAGTTTTCTTAATATTGAATAGATTACATTTTCTCCAAGTAGAAAATCACTCAACGAGGAACCAGTCATGTGATGTTTTGGTTTGTTGAGCCTTTCTTGCTTCTTGGATTATCTAGTTAAGTCATTCTGTCCTTGTAACCCTTCTGCTTTATTAAAAGTGTGTGGAGGGACTGGGTATACTAGGATTAAAATAGTTGCCTTTAGCTATGTGGATAGTTGACGATTGCTGTTATTTTGTAACTACCAGACAACCTTATTTATGTCATTACATTTCCATTGATGGTTTCCATTTGTGTATCAGTTATCCGTTTACTTTGGTCAGCCACAGAAGGGAAATATATAGAGTCAGACTTGCCAAGTTCACTAGGCATAAGAATGAACATGATGGGGTGCAGGTTACTTGCTCAGATTTTACCTTTGGCACCTGCCTTCACCCTGTAAGTTGTGGTACTCTATAGACAAGATACTGTCATTGTGGTTATGATATATTTGTATTTAAAGTTCTTCTTCATAGGCCTACTCTCAGTGAACTCAGTAAACATCTTTCAAGTAGTCATTTATAAAATGGGAAAATAACTTCCACTGTGAGTGAACATGACAGCAGTTCAGAGCATTTCTTCCATGTGTTCTTAGAATGGGTGCTAGCACAGTATTGAGAAACAAGGCAGAAGAGGGTTTCTGAAAAGTACAACTTCCTCACAATAAGGCTACAAGCCTTAAGAACCTCAGTTGGTGTATGCTTACGTTACTGTCGGTAATGGCCATGTTCAGACAGACTCCATATTTTTCTTGGCAAACATATCTGCATTGTACTTGCTTTGTTGCTGTCAGGAGAGAATGAGTTGAGCCATGTTAGCGCTTTCTTGCCCTGGATTGTTTAAGCCCTCGACTCAGTTAATTATAGATTACTGAAATTGAGTGTTTTGGATAGAGGCATGGGAATGTGAGTGTAGTGTGACTCCCTTGCCAGTTAGAAAAATACTGCCTGGCAAAATGTTCAGTAAGGCAATTGGCAGTTGGACCCTAATAATAGTTACCATTAATTGGCCTTTTATGTGCCAGGAATTGTCATAGGTATTTCTGTAATCCTGACGAGAACATTATGAAATACAAATGGCATTATCTCAGTTTTACTGATGAGGAAATATGGTTCAGAGAGGCTTAGTGTGTTGCCCAAGGTTATCCATCTAAAAAGTGGCAGCAGTGGTGTTTAAACCTGTCTGTCTCCACAGCCATGTCTTTTTGCATTGTGCCACATAGACTCTTTCTGAACTCTTTAAGTGTTGGCTTCTGGTCTTCGCCCAGAAGCCTGTAGATTTCTGAGTAAACTCTAAGGTGGGTCTGGCTGGCTAAGGCATAGGTCATTCCAAGACTAAATTGAGGAGAGTGAGTCAGGCTTCAGGAAGAGGATGGGAGAAAACTGTACAAATGTAGAACGTCAGAGAATTGTGAAGTTAGAAGATACGGAGAAGAGTTAATGCAGGGAAGCAGTTTAAGATCAGTGACATTAACCTATTTGTAATTAACTTGCAACCTGATAATGTATCCCTTCTCCCTTCTTTTGAGATAGGATTTACTGTTTATCCTAGGTTGACCTTCTTAGCTCCATATGCAGCCCAGGTTAGCCTCAAACTCCAGATCCTTCTATTTCCATTATAAGCATGCACCGTCATGCTTGGCTTTATCTTTACCTTTAAAGTTATGAATCTGTGACCTGAAGAAAAGGTTCCTTTCTGCTGATTTGTCAGTTTCCTCTGTTCTTTAAGGCCCTTCTCTATGAAATCATTCTTTGATTAAAATTTTTGAGTTACTGTTGGGTATTTTTTTAAAATTATTTTTATGTGTATAGGTGTTTTGCCTACATGTATGTCTGTGCACCATTTGTGTGCCTAGTGCTGAGGGAGACCAGAAGAGGGCAGTAGAGTGCTTGGAACAGGAGTTACGGCTGATCTAGTGAGCCACCTGTGGATGCTGGGAACGGAACCAGGTCCTTGCGAAAGCAGCAGTGACTTGACCACTGGCCATCTCCCCAGCCCCTTGTTAGGTGGCTTTACTTTGTACTAGGCCTTGCATTTACAGCTTGATATGCACTATTTTATTTAATTATTTTATATTAATCCTTTTAAGAGCTCTTAGAGATAGTGCTATCCTTGTTATATTGAAGAAACAGAGATTAAGACATTTGTCTCAAAGTTACACAGCAGTGTACTAGAGTGAACAGAATCTACCAAATTGTGTATGCTTTCAATTGCAGGAAATTGCTCTGGGCTGAAGTTCCAGTTGTGTGTTCCATTCCCTGAGAAAGACACCTAGATCAAAACTTTTCAGTTAATTGAAAAAAATAACAAATCCAAAGTCTACTTTCTCTTAATGAGAAAGAGGGGAAATAATTTTTTCTTTTCAGATTTTTTAATTTGAATTAGAAACAAGATTGATTTACATGCCAATCCCAGTTCCCTTCTCCCTCCCCTCCTCCCCTACCACCACCACCCCAACTAAAACCCTACCTGCCACATACCCTTTTTTCTATTCTTTCCGTGACTCAACCTTTCTGCTCCCTCATGACCTCTGCATCCTTGCTCTTCTTCCCTTCTCATTCTTGTAGCTCCCCTCCCCTTCCTGTGCTCTCAATTTGCTTAGGGGATCTTGACCCTTTCCCCTTCACCAGGGGACCATGTATCTCTCTCTTAGGGTTCTCCTTGTTTACTAGCTTCTCTGCCAGTGTGGATTGTAGGCTGGTAATTCTTTACTCTATGTCTAAAATGAGGGAAATAATCTTTATTCAGAGTCTTTGTTGAGTTGAATTTCTAAGTAATACCTTCTGTTTTCATGGCAGAGCTTTAAAAATGTGTGTGTGTGTGTGTGTGAGAGAGAGAGAGAGAGAGAGAGAGAGAGAGAGAGAGAGAGAGAGAGAGAGATGGGGGCATGCATGTGCAGTGGGTTCATGTAGAGAGAGGCCAGAGGTCAACCTCATGGAGCTGGATCTCTTCTTCCTCTTTTATGCGGATTCTAGATATCAAATTCAGGTTACTACATTTGCACAAGTGACTTTACCTGCTTAGCTATATTTGCCCTTCAAAAAATTGTTAATTACTCTAAAAATGAAAAAATTACCTTATCTAAGTGGGTGAGTACCTGTATGTTTGTATGTTTGCTGTGTGCATGCTTGGAACCCACAGAAGCCAGAAGAGAGTCAAACCCTGGAACTGGACGGAGTGACAGAGTATTGTCACCATGTGGGTGCTGGGAACAGAACCTGAGTCTCCTGTAAGAGCAGGAAGCCATCTCTCTAACCCCTAATTAATTCATTTTAAAGACAAGCCTCCTCTATGTGGACTGCTGGTGTTAAATCTGAGGTCATCCTGTGTTAGTCTTCACAAGTACATGGGTCATGGCGTCATGCATGCCTGCCTCGTAGGAGTTCACACTAAACATTCCGAGAGCTGAGCTGTTGCCTAGATCCCTCACCCTGCCCTGTGTTCATGTGGTTGATACAGCCAGAGGGCCTAAATTCACTCACTCAATGGACAGTTTCAGTCAGCCCCATAAGATTTTTATAAAATTTGTAGGAACTTTTTATAGTCTTAGCACTTATGGCTAGAAATTTGGCGAGGAAGAGCGAAGGAGAAAGTTTGTTCTGTGAGCTTCTAATTCTAAACTTCTTATCTTAAACTTGTATTGCATATATATTTTATGTGTTATACATGTGCGTGTGTGAGGTCAGAGGATAGCTGGCTGGAGTTAGTTCACAATGTGGATTCCTGGGATCAAACTTGGTGTCAAAGGTGGTTAATGCCTCTAATCATTGAGCCATACTGCTGGTCCCTCTAAAATTAGCTTAAGACATGCATAATTTTTTCTCCCTCTTCCATTGCTGTATTCTGAACAATTAGCTATTTTCTTTTCTCTTATACACTTGTATTAATAGCTGGTGACTTTTAAGTTTTATTTTCAAGGCTCCAACAATCAAAACTGTGTCAGTTTTTGGCACTGAGTTCCTCTGTAAACCAGGGTGCTAGAATACTAGTTGTTTTATTGTAATACTTTCCTTAAAGCCTTCCTGAATATTGCAAATCAGAGACTAAAACTGACTTCTCTAGACCAATTACCTCCAGTGCTCCAGTGTGAACCTTTTGATTACTTTAAAAGATGGAAAGACCAGCAAGATGGCTCATCAGGGAAAGGCTCCTGCCATCAAGCCTGATGACCTGAATTCTATGCCTGGAACCCACATGATGAAGGAGAGAACCACCTCCCCAAAGTTATCCTTTGACCTCTACATGAATCAATCCCTCCACCCCCACAAAATCAGGCAATAAATGTAATTCTAAAAGCTACAGGAAAAAAAAATCTTAAATTTTATTAAAAAGATTTAATAATATTCTTGGAAACTCCCTTCTTGGTCTTTATGGTGCTTACGGTGTCTATAATTTACTCAGTACATACTCCATGCCAGACGTCTGTCTTATCTGTTAATCCTCATAACAACTTTATCAGATGAGTAGCATTATCTTTATTTTACAGATGAGAAAATATAGGCTTAAAGCGAGTAATTAACATGCCTGAGGCTTTGCCAATCTGTGATGCCTTTGGGATCAGTGAGATGAAACATTACCCATAGCAACAGTGGGAGGCTTTGTCACATTGCCAACCCCCTACTCTCTGACCAAACTCCCATGTGAAGTCTGCATGAGCTGCTGCTAAGACTGCTCTGTGTAACCCTTTGGACATTAGCATCTGTCCTGTCAGGGTCCGCCGGGCGTCTTCACGTCATTGTTTACTTGGTCAACCATCATCATCTTCATACTCGGCTGTTTTATCACTGTCTTCGTCCTTTCAGCTAACTCTATTCCCCAAGCCTTTCTACCTTATTTTTCTTAACATTCCATTATCAACACATGCCATGTAGCACCAGCCTTTAGGCAGCAAGATCAAGTCCCAAGTGACAGTGGCAGTGCTGTTAGTGTTGTCACATAGTGTCCACAACTGCAACATGCAAATCAAGCTGCAGCATCTCTTGCTTGACACCAGCACGTGACGCCTAACAGCTTTGACAAACCAATTTTATTTATTTATTTATTTTTCAGCTGTGTATCCTTGAAACAGGTTTTCCACCCTGGAAGCCATTTCACATTCTTTCTGTTAATTCCTTTTCTGTTTATTTCAATTCCAGTTGATTTCAAGTGCTTGTGAAAAGGAGTAATGCGCTGGTTGTACTAACCTTCTACCTTCCTAGTTGCCTGGACCCATGGAGCTGAAAGTTGCTGGAGAAAATCTGAAAGCTGGACCAATCAGTGTCAGGATGAATTTGTAGTCAGCAGCCTTATGAGAAGTCAGTGTTGTCTAGCAGTATTATGCCTGTCTGTATTAAGTTCACCTTCCCAATGCAAATGACTGTTTCATACTGTATTTCTCCTCTGTCATGTGCTCCTCTATTTAAATCAGTTATAAGCTTTCTCTTTCAAAACAAAACCAGAAGACCCCACATGGAACTTCTCTGTACTTCCTGTATGTGTACAAACTTATGTGTACCTGGGACTCATCCTTTTCTTTATACGGTTTCAGTAGAGGAAATGTCCTTATTCTGTCAAAGACAAGTCCCCTCGCAGGCGCTTTAATCATACTGTTTTCAGTACTGTTAAAGAAGTACTCCTCTGATTAGTTCCTCTTTTTCCAGGTATTTTGTCAGTATTCAGACTGCTTTGCTTTCTTCATTTTGGCAACTATTTGTCAACCTGCCAACTTCCTTTTTGTCTTTCAGAATCTAGCTTCCTAAAGGATGTTTCTGTGCATACATTTTTAATCCCTATGATCTCCTTATCCCATCCTAAATTCTGCCTGAAAGAAAATGTACTGCTAATGCCCATTAGATTGGGAAATGGAGTTTTGTTTTCTTCAGCTCTCATCTTATTAGACTTTTTGGCAGCATTTGGTAGTTTCTTATGAAACACATTGCCCCTTAGGCTTCCATGACACTCTTCTTTTTTTGTTTTGTTTTGTTTTCTAGGCTGGGTCTTAAGTAGCCTAGCACTCGTTACAGAGCTTAGGCTGTCCTTGAGCTTCTGATGGATCATTTTGTCTCCTGCTCCCACCTCCCTAGTGCTAGGATTATAGGCGTACACCACGGAACCCAGTTTTATGACACTCTTTTCTTTATTAGTTTGCATTTAATTTTTTTGGCTGCACCTCATTCTTTATTGCTCTTTCCTCCTTGGCCTTGGGACCTCTATTGTATTCATCGGATTTTCTCCCTCAGTTACCACATCATTCTTATGTCTGTTGGTATCATCATCTACATTCCAGTAACTCCCAGAAGTATTCCTTCAGCCAAGACTTCTCTTTTGAATGCCAGTCTTAGGTTTGTACACCTGCCTGTGTGCAACCAAGCTCAATGGTTTTGTGTATAAAACTGAATTTTATTTCTTTTAAGTTTATATGTATGAATGTTGTGCCTGCATGTATGTACGTGTACCATGTGCTTGCCTGGTGCCCACGCAAAGGGCATTGGACCCCTTAGGACTGAATCCAGGACTTCTACAAGAGCAAGTGCTTTTAACTGATGAGCTACCTCTTTAGCTCCCTAAAACTGGATTTTGTTAATTGCCAAAATGTTTTGTTCTTAACTTTCTTCTGCCAATTAAATGGCACTCCCTTATTTTTCTTTAGCTTTTTTATTTTTTTTTTTTTTAAGATTTGTTTACTTGCTTATTATGTATACAGTATTCCGCCTGCATGTATCCCTGCAGTCCAGAAGAGGGCATCAGATCTCATTACAGATGGTTGTGAGCCACCATGTGGTTGCTGGGAATTGAACTCAGGTCCTTTGGAAGAGCAGTCAATGCTCTTAACCTCTGAGCTGTCTCTCCAGCCCCCTGTTTCTTCATTTTTTGATGCTAGAAATTGAATCCATGGCCTTGTACACACTCTACCATTGAGCTACATCCCTACCTCTCACAAAAAATGCTTTTAATTATCCAAGTGAAACTTGAATATATTCTTGTAAAAATAATTCAGTTTAATAGAGCAGAAGTTCTTCATGTATGCATCTCTTCCCCCAGAGATGACCTCTGCTATCCATTTGTCTTTCTAGACTTTCCTATGAATTTACATGTGTATTATAGCTTTATAATAACTTGTACATAAGTAAAAGTATACTGTATGTACAGTGTTGGGTTCTGTTTCAAAACTTTAATACTGTCTTGAAGTTCTTTCTATATCAATACATGTAGATATATCTTTTGTTTTTATTTATTTTTAAACAATTTCTTTCTTTCTTTTTCTTTCTTTTTTTTTTTTTTTTTTTTTTTTGGTTTTTCGAGACAGGGTTTCTCTGTGTAGCTTTGGAGGCTATCCTGGCACTCACTCTGGAGACCAGGCTGGCCTTGAACTCACAGAGATCCACCTGCCTCTGCTTCCTGAGTGCTGGGATTAAAGGCGTGCGCCACCAACGCCCGGTTTATCTTTGTTTTTTAAAGACAAGATCTTACTATGTAGTCCAGGTTTACCTTAAAGTGGTGAGATCCTTCTGTCACAGCTTTTTTTTTTTAATTTGTAAAGATTTATTTTGATTTTATGTGCATGGGTGTGGCCTCTGTGCTATGTCTGACCCTCATGTATGCAGTGCCTGGGGAGGCCAGAAGAGGGCATCAGATCCTTTGGAACTGGAATTACAGGTGGTTGTGAGCCATGTGGGTGCTGGAAACTCACCTGGGGTGCTCTGCTAAAGCAGCCAATACTTAACAGCTGAGCCATCTCTCCAGCACCTCCCCCATTCTTTTTAATTGCTGAGTTGGTGTTTATTAAAGCATTTTCTATTACATTTAACTTTTCTCTCTCTTTTAAAAAACTTTTTTCCTCTTTTTAAAAAATTATTTTATGTGTATGGATGTTTTGCTTAGATTTATTTGTGTGCCACCTGCACATATGGTGTCGTCAGAGGTCACAAGAGGACAGTGGATCCCCTGGAACTGGACCGTAGTTATGGACAGTTGTGAGTTACCGTGTGGGTGGGTACTGGGAACCCTCTGCAAGAACAAGCGCTTTTAACTTCTGAGCCACCTTTCCCAGTTCCCTTTTCCTCTTTCTTGATAAATAGTCCTGTGGTGCTTAAATGTATGCATTCTCTTGTGTTCACGTAGAAATGTTTGAAAATTTGGAGGTCAAAATACTTTTAGAGGGGTAGAGGGTTCAAACAATGTACTTCGTAGTCCATGGTGGTCTTGGAGGTCTTCTTCCCTCATGTACTAAGATTGTACATGTATGTCACCATGCCTGGCTAGGCAGCCATACCTCAGTGTATTGTAACATGTAAATACCATTGTTCCAGATCTGCTAACTCTACCCTCACCGTTTGTCTTGACCAATACTGGATTTTTTTTTTTTTTAATAAAATTGATGTGGAGATCTCTTTTACACCTTATTGACTCACAGTCTTATTTTGTTGTAAGGCTGAGAATATTTTCAGGCATATATTGACAGTTTGAATCCTTCTCTTATAACTGCTTATTTATATTCATTAATGAAGTATTTATGGAGTGAGGGGCAACGGTATGCCAGGTCCTGAGGATGCAGCAGTGAATAGAATGGGTAAAAATCTCTATACTTCCAGTGGATGGTCTTTTTCATTCTTTAAATATTTGGGATATCTACTCCTTCTATATATGCTGCAATGTTTTTCCTATTATTATTATTATTACTATTTGTAAGGTGCTGGGTATTGACGCGTTAGGCAAGGGTTCTACTGCTGTTACAGGGTGCTAAGCCCCTGATCTCCCTCTTCTGTTTCTCCTTGGCTTGTAACTGTAGTTTTCATGTGGCTTAAACATTTTCTGTCCTAATTGGCCCTTTCCACATTGATAAACAGATTCTGCGTTTTCATGATTGTGTCTGTTATATTTTGGTTTCTAGTCTATCTAAAACTTTTGTAATGTAGGTCAAGGACTATTTGTACTACAAGATGGCATTACTGGTCCCCAAATAAAACGTCCTTTTTTTACCTACTTTTAGTTGGTTCTGATTGCTTCTTTTCCTTTAACTTATCTTTCTTAGCTGGATTTTTGTTTGTTTTTGAACCAATCTCATATAATGAAGGCAGTCTCAAACATGCTGGGCAGCTGAGCTGTCTTTGAAGCCCTGATCATCCTGCCTCTGCCTGCAAGTACTGGGGTTACCACACGCAACATTTTCCCCTTAACTTTTAGCCATACAAGTAGTGTACAAGTAGTGACTGACGAGCATACATTTTTAATAATTCAAAATGGCAGTAAGGGCTGGAAAGATGGCTCAGAGGTTAAGAGCACTGGCTGCTCTTCCAGAGGTCCTGAGTTCAATTCCCAGCAACTACATGGTGGCTCACAACCATCTGTAATGAGATCTGATGCCCTCTTCCAGCATGTAGAAAGAACACTGATAACAAAAATAAATAAATAAATAAAAATAAATAAATAATTAAATAAATAAATAAAAAGTTTTTTTTAAAAAAAAGAATGACAGTAAAAGTTAACATCCTGTTACTACTGAGGGCTTGCAATGAATTACTCATAAGAACACTGGATATTTTAACAAATTTTTCTTATTTGTTTGAGAGTTTATTTTTTTTCTTCTTTAAAAACATTTTATTTATTGGATTTATTCATTTTATTCTTTGTATGAGTGTTTTGCCTCTATGATTGTGTGTGCATCACATCCATGTCGGCCCTCACAGAGATTAGAAGAGGGCATCGTATCTCCTGGAGCTGGAGTTATGGCTGGTTGTGAACCATCATGTAGGTGTTAGGAATTGAACCTGGGTCCCCCACAAGGGCAACAAGTGCTTTTAACCTCTAAGCCATCTCTCCAGTCTCATAGTTTAAGTTTTGTAGAAACTGGAGCCTTAGTGGTCTTCCCCCGGGGAGATTCATCTGTTAATAGTTTTTACTAAGTTGGAAGAGTATCCTGTGCAGTCTTTTTTCAAAACATTTTTTAAAGGCATTACCAAGATTTGAATATGTGTGATAAAATTGCAGACAAAAAATTTTTGGTTTTCCCTGGTTTAGGTGTGTATCTACCTTTTGAAATTGACATTATGTGTTCCCAGGTTTAAAGAGCGGCTTCTTTTCCTAGAATGTAAACAAAGATTTGTCTTCAACAAAGCTGTGTTAGCTGAAGCTTAATGAAATCAAGGTTACTTTATTTTTTGGGAGACAGAAGTAGAATAGGAATCTTTACTACATTAATTCATATTCTTTATAGAAATAAAGGACAGAGTGTGGTCACTCATGTCTATAATCACAGCACTTGGAAGGATGAAGCAGGCTGTAAGCTCAAGGCCAGCCTGAGTGACAGAGAAGTTTTGGTTCAGTCTGGGATAAAGACACACCTTGGGCTATAAGTAACTCTTGCTTCTCTAATACACTGTGAGCTTCTTTGTGTATACTTATTTATTTATTGTGTGCCAAGCACTGCTTAGTCCTAGAGTGGTAAAATCAGCAAGTTACTGCTCTTGTCCTAGAAAAGAGAGTAGGAAATGTAGATAGGGAGATAAGTAAATATAATTTAGATTGATATGGGCAATAATGAAAGCAGGAATTGTAGTTTGAGGAGGTCAGTTTTAAAATTGAGGTATATCACCCCAGGAAACTAGTTGATTTCACAATGTTGCTGAACCTTTATGATGCTTCCTTTGTTCTAGCTTTAAAAGTCCAGAAATTTATATTCTGGATATTTGTAAGCCTCTTAGGACTTGTTCAAACAAACCCAATTTACACAAGGCTTATTTAAAATAAACTGGTAACTTCTACTTTATGGTTAGATTCTGAACTGATCTGAAACTTAGGTAAGTCAGGGATACTCTGAAAAAAATCTACGTAGGATGTCTAATTATAGTCAAAAACAGTTTTTAAAGTTTATTATAGTTAGGATGGATCCCTGCTGCTCAACTGAATTTTGCTCTTCAAACAGGCTAGTCTGTTTTGTACCAGTGAGTGCATGCCAGAATTCCAGTTTGTTACTCATTGTAGACTTCATATTTCTCTTTTATGAAACTTTTAGAGGGTCAAGAAAAACCACTTTAGAATTTTGAGGAAGAGTGGAAACATAGTAAGACTTGTAATAGAACATTTTACAGACATAGGATGTAGAAACACAGGCTTGGGTACACAAAGAGATGAGCTCCAGAGAGAAATGGATACACAGACTAACAGACGGTCACACATGCATTTTCCATGTGTGCACATGTAAGAACCCTCTGCTGAGTCAATTAATTCTCTGACAAAGAGAAACCCATGTATCTCCAGAGTCTCCAGAATGTACTAACAGAGACCTTACTCACACATAGCCGCACACACACACACACACACACACACACACCCTGATTCCTGCCCTTTGACACCAACAGGTAATGCTTAAAACAGATTTTTATGGAACTTCACTTGTGTTCTCCATAGTTATTTTGAGAAGGAGCAAATATTCTCTCTAAGGTGCTTTAACTGAGCCAGAAATGAAACAAAAACAGAAGGGCTGCCTTTGGGTCTGTAGAACAGTGAATTTGACAAAGCCAGTTTTATTTGAATTCCTGTCTCTAGAACTGCTTGTTCCTGGGTATCATTTTCAGTTCGCTGTACTCAAGCTTTATTTCTCTCTCTCTCTCTCTCAGGAGCTTGCATCCCAGGTTGCTGGTTAAGCAAAGTTCCAAGCTCAGTTTCCCCTGGTGCTCATTAACATACTTCTGTGGTGCTGACTGAGTCGAATAAACCCTCCTGGGGTGGGAAGCTTCTCATCTATGTGGAGGAACTTGCGCTCAGTTCTCTACGGATGTGTGGGACTGAGAATATAGAGGGAAGGTTCAAAGTAGAAAGACCCATAATTATTATATAATTCTCTTACCATGGTAGGTTGTTCATGGTATGCCTAGTGCATACATAGTAGATTTGCATGAAATTCAAAATAACCGAGGGAAGCAGGTTGTGCTGGTTCATGTTTGTAATCCTAGCATTGAAAGTTAGATACAGGAGAATCAAGATCATTCATGGTCAACTTCATCTACATAACAAATTCCTGGCCAGCCTGGGCTACAAAAACAAAGACAAAAAAAAAAAAAAACTATTCAAAACAACAAACAGCAGAACTGAAGGTAACTAATATTAACTTAAAACCATTTCAACTGCTCTGATGTGTGGGAATGGCACATTGGATTGTGGTGATTATGCTGGTGGTGCAGATCAGTAATTCCAGCTATGAGGTTACTGGGGCAGGAGATCAGAAATTCAAGGCCTGCCTGTCCTATAGAGGATTGTATTGATTGATAGATAGCTGGTAGGTACATAGCTAGATTTTGTTACTAGTAGCTCTGGCAGCATTTTGTGGGAAGTATTTTCATAGTAAAAAGGGAGCTTGACGTACACAGCTTTTTGTGTTTGTAAATACTTGAAGTTTTCTGTCACACTGAGGATGCTAGATGGTAGAGAGATTAATTGAATAGTTTTACAAATACAGCTTCTAAAACGAGGTGGTTTTTTTGTTTGTTTGTTTGTGTTTCTGTTGCTGTTTGATACAGGCATTTTCACTTGAGCAAACATCCATTTAAAATTTGAAGAAAATTTTACTTAATGTCTTTATTTTTCAGACAGCGTCTCTTATAGTAGTCCAGTTTGACCTTGAACTTGCTATGTAGTTAAGATGACTTTGAACTCATTATCATTTTCTCTCTTAATTTGAAGTGTTAGAATTACAGGTGTGTGCCACCACAGGGGCTACAAATTTTCCTTTAGATTAAAAAAATTTTGGTAGTGGAGATTACATCTGTCACATATTAAGCATATACTATACCATATATGCCCCCAGCCTTTGGTTACCTTTTTGTTTTTCTCTTGAGACAGAGTTTCTCTGTATAGCTTTGACTATCCCGGGCCTCATGTAGACCAGGTTGGCCTTGAATTTAGAGATTTACCTGCCTCTACTTCCAGAGTGCTGGGATTAAAGGTGTGAGTCACCACAGCCCAGCTTGGTTATCATTTAAAGAAGTAAAATGTTGTAATTAAAACTGAAGGCCCTTTTGTTCTCTGTCAATTTTCCTTTGTCTCTTTTCACACTCCTGTTAGAAACAAAGACTCCTGCTGGCCAGCCATTTCTGTTGCTAACTTCTTGCTGTTGTTTAACAATATTAATTGTATATTGATTATAAGTTTTATATAAATGTATTAAAGACACTTCTGCAGCCTGCATTTTTCCATCAATTTTATGTGGTTTTTGTAGTCAGATCAAGGGAAGAACCTCAAGGACATCAAAATTGGAAAAGAGGAAGCAAAATTCTCCTTGTTAGCAGATGACATGATCTTATATAGAAAAGCTAAGAATTCTTCCAGAAAACTATTGGAACTTGATCAGTAAATTTGTGAAGCTTCAGAATGTAAAATCAACATAAAGAAATCAGTAGCATTTCTGTGTGTGAACAATGATCTATCTGAAAAGGCAACCAAGAAAGGAATCCAATTTATAGTAGAAAAAAAAAAGTCTAGGAATAAATTTAAGGAGGTGAAAGAACTCTTCACTTTTAAACACTAATGAAAGAAACGGAAAAAGATATCCAAAAGATGAAAAAGTCACATGTTAAAAAGAGTAAATATTGTTAAAATATCTATGTCATCCAAAGTTATTTGAAAAGAATTAAGCAAAACCAAAGTTGTCTGTGGATTTGTGCAGTCTCTATAAAATGCCAAGGATATTCACAGATATGGGGGGAAATCTTTATAAAATCTATATGGAACCAGGAAAGACCATGAATAGCCAAAGAACTAGGTGAAAAGAACAAAGCTGGAATTATTACAATATCTGACTTAAAATACACTACAAAGTTACAGTAAGCAAAACAGTATTGTACTGGTGTACAAAAAAGGATGAAACTAGTGACACAGGACAGAGAACCAGAAATAAACCTGTATGTGTCCAGCTAATTGGTTTTTCAACAAAGACACCATGAGTATTTATTGGAGAAAGGACAGTCTCCAACAGTAAATGGTGCTGGGGAAAATGGATATCCATATCCGGGAAAGTGAAATGGGACTTTTAACACTTAATATATGCAAAAGTCGCCTTAAATACAAACCCAAAACTATGAATCTACTGAAAGAAAATATAGAGCAAATATTTCAGACCTCGGTCTGGCCAAAGATTTTGCACGAGCCCAAAAGCTAGGTAACAACAACAAACCCAAAGTTAACAGTAGGGCCTTTGAACTAAAATTTTTCTCCATGGCAATGAAAACCATCTACAAAGATGGAGATACTCTTTGCAGATGATTCATTCAACAGGAAGTAATATCTATGATTTATAAGAAATTCAGACAAGAGTGAAAACAATCTAAAGAACAAATAAACAAAGTCTGACTAGACAGGACTCATAAGAAGATCCTTATGTGGCTAAGAAGAGCATGGAAAGAAGTCTCAGTAGTACTGATGAGAGACACACAGATCATGAGGTGGTATCTCGCCTCAGCTGGAATGGCTGGCATTGAAAAGTAGAGCAGTTGCGGTGCCGGCACACATGTGAGGAAAGGAAACTCATGGAGTGTTGATGGATAGTCATTAGAGACAATAATAAGGAATTTCCTCAAAAACCTAAAAATAGGACTGGATTTGATGAAGTAATCCACCATTGAGCATATATCTAGAGCAAAAGAGATCAGTGTGTCAGAGATATTATTGCAGCACTATTCACAGTAGTCAAGATGTAGAGTCAAGGTGTCTACCAATTGGTGAATTGATAAACTGGTATACATACATACTATATTGTATGACATGTGCATTGTTAACTACAAAAAATGAAATCCTGTTATTTATGGCAACATTGACCGAACTGGAGGATCTTACATTAAAAGAGAAACAAACAGGCACAAAAAGAAAAATACTGTATGTTCTCACATGTGAAAGGTAGCATTGTTGATCTTACTGGGCATGGTGGTCATCTGTAATCTCAGCATATGTGAGGTAGAGATCAGAGGAGCTTGAATTCTAGTTCAACTTGTGCTATACCATGAGACCGTATCTCAAGACAACAGAGGGCTGGGGATCTTGCTCAGTGTAGAGTGCTTGCCTAGCATATGTAAGGCCATGTTCAATGCTGAAAAAACCAGTTGGTAGAAGTGGAGAATAGTGCTTACAGAGGCTGGAGGGAGGGTGGCTAATGGCTACAGAGGTCTAGTCGTCAAAGAGGAATATCTAGCTTGATGGGCTGTGGCACAGTACAGATACTGGAACAAAGAAATGATACATGTTTTAAAGTGGTAGGATATGCCATTTATCCTACTCCAAACCATTCATTACACATTGTGTTTACAAACTAAAATATACTGTGTTCCATTGATATACAATTATAGATTGTCAATTAAAACCTTAAAAATAACATAGTGGGTGGAGAGATGACTTGGGAGTTAAGAACATTTGCTGCTCTTGGAGAAGACTCCTGTTGCTGTACCCACGTAGCAGCTCACAAGTGACTGTAAATGCAGGCGATCTGATGCCCTCATCTGACCTCCAAGGGTACCAGGCATGTATGTGGTAAATGCAGGCAAACATTATACACATAGAAATAAATATTTTGCCAGGCGTTGGTGGCGCACGCCTTTAATCCCAGCACTCAGGAGGCAAGGGCAGGCGGATCTCTGTGAGTTCGAGCCCAGCCTGGTCTCCAGAGCGAGTGCCAGGATAGGCTCCAAAGTGGCTTTGGAGGCTGTCCTGGAACTAGCTCATGTAGAACAGGCTGATCTCGAACTCACAGAGATCTGGCTGCCTCTGCCTCTCGAGCGCCGCTGGGATTAAAAATGTGTGCCATTGTGCCAGGCTATAAGCGCAGATTGTAATACTGTTTTAAGGCTCATTATGATTTTCATTCTATGGGAATGCAGTCTGTGGTGTTTTTTCTTGAAGTGAAATAGATGTGGTTGGTGAGCCTGTGGGGGCCATTCTCATTTAGACCACCACAGACAGATGAACTGTAACTTGGAATTGTGAGCGAAATAATCTCTTTCTCCTTAAACTACTTTGTGTGTGTGTGTGTGTGTGTGTGTGTGTGTGTGAGAGAGAGAGAGAGAGAGAGAGAGAGAGAGAGAGAGAGAGAGAGGGTCTCCCTGTATAGCCTTGACTGTCCTAGAACACACTATGTAGATCAAAGTGGCCTTAAACTCACGGAGATCCATCTTTCCTGCCTCCAGAGTGCTGGGATTAAAGGTGTGTTTCATATCGGGCTTCCTTAAATTACTCTTGTCAGGATGCAGGTACACATGCCGATGTGTGTGTGTGTGTGTGTGTGTGTGTGTGTGTGTGTGTGTGTGTGTGTGTGTGTTACAAGCCTATGAGTGTGCAGGTACACATGCCGGTGCATATATGTGTAGAAGCCTGAGCAGGATATTGGGAATCTTCTTTCTCGTGATTGCCTTTATGGAACTAGAAGCTCACCATTCATCCAGCCCCTAAGTCTCACCTGTCTTCACACTCCCAATGCTAGAGTTACAGGCATGTGCAGCCAGACCAGCTATTTTCATGGTGCTAAGAATTTCAGGTCCTCGTGTTTGCACAGCAAGAGCTTTGAACCAGTGAGCCACCTCCCCATTCTCTGCCTTTACAATTTTAATAGAATGAAATTAAACTGTGCTGTTTTTGCCAATTAACCAATCTATCTTCATGCCATTTCTCAGAGATTTTAGGCCTAGACGGTTGTGACTGGCTTGTATAATTTTATAGGAACCTGCTTTTATAATTAACTACAAACTTTGACAGCTTTTCCATTGTCAGAAAGGTATTGCTGTAGATGCCATGTAGGAAGTTGCTGTCTTTTTAGTAAAGTAAAATTTCATTTGAACAGAGGCCAGTATTTGGGTTTTTATGATTAATAAATATGTTCTGATTTTAATAGCTCAGATGGTTTACTTTGAATTGAGTTCATATTTGGTACTTGGAGACATTTATCTCTGCTCTGTTAATCAGGACCTTCAGTGTATCCTGGAGGACCGTTAGAATTTACTCAACAGTTAAACTTCAGGGTTTGGCATACAGTCTTATTTTCTGTCCTTGCACCCTAGTGATGCATCAGTGAGTTTATTAAGTTTTTTATACTGCTTGGTGATAGCAGTTCACATACTACGATGACTAAAAACAAATCAACAAAAACTCCATTGCTTCTAGTACATCCATTAATGTACACAGCTGAGTCTATATTCTTTTTTTGTTGTACTGTATTTGAATGAATGTATAATGCCTTATAAACTTTATAATCTTTAAAATATTTTGGGGTGTCTCAGAAATAATTTGTTGAATTTTCTGTTACGTTGGGTGGTATATTTTGACTAATTTTTTCACTGTTCTTTTATTTTGAGACAGTCTCCCTCATTAGCCTAGGCTAGCCTTAAACTCCGCTGATCCTCCTACCTCAACCCCAAGAGTACTGAGAATACAAGTGTGCTCTACCATGCTTGGTTTGAGTAGTGTATTCAAATCTCTGCTGTTTGTCTAGCTGAACTGTTCAGTAGGTATGTGGTTGTTGGTAGATTGCATCACTTTTGACTCACACATAATAAGACTTGATGCTTGTGATTATGGAGTTGAAGCCTTAGCCACGAACTATTGATTTGTTGCATACTTGTCTCCACTTAGCAACACAGTTATCTGTGTTCCTTGGTATAATATCTGATGTAATCACATCTGAGGACATTTTAGTATTCATTTTTCAGCTGTTTTAAAAAGACAAGTTCTACATTCCCCAGAACTGGCTTTGAACTTGCTATGTAGCCAAGGATGACCTTGAACTTTAAAAAATAGTTTTTATATTTGTATCATCATCATCATGTGTGCATACGTGCGTGTGTGTGTGTGTGTGTGTGTGTGTGTGTGTGTGTGTGTGTGTGTGTGTGTAGGTCAGAGGCAGCACATGTGTGTACAAGTCAGATGACAACTGTGGGGGTCAGTTTTCCCATCTAGTGGGTTCTGAGGATGGAACTCAAGTTCCCAGGCTTAGCAGTCAATGCCCTTACCAGTGGAGTCATCTTGGCCTGCCCCTTGGATTTTTTATCTTCCTCTACGTGTCTGGATTGCTCAGATTGTAGATGTGCGCCTCCATATCTGGTTTATGTGTTGTTAGGGATTGAACACAGGGCATTATGAAAGGCAAAGGCAAGGCAAGCATTTCACCACCTGAGCTGTAACCTAGCTTTGTCTGGTCAGACAGCCTAATAGTTAAACCTTGGGAAGAAACCGAGTGTTTAAGGCTCCCTGTCTAGGCAATAGTAACAGGGACATGTGTGTGTGTGTGTGTGTGTGTGTGTGTGTGTGTGTGTGTGTGTATTATACATATATATATATATATGTATTTATGATATATTATACATAAATATACACATAGATATCTGCATATGTGTATACACATACTATGTACTATAATACACACATATACATTAAGACATCTTATATATATTATAATTCTAATACATATATTAATGTAAAGTTAGATACTTGACAGTTCTTTTTTTTAATAATTTTTATTTCATTTGCATTGGTATTTTGCCTGCATATATGTCTATGTGAGGGTGTCAGATCTCAGGGTTACAGACAGGTATGAGCTCCTATGTGGATGCTGGGAATTGAACCCGGGTCCTCTGGAAGAACAGCCAGTGCACTTAACCACTGAGCCATTTCTCCAGTCCCCACTTGACAGTTCTTAATCAACACTGGTTTTATTGAGGAGCATCAGGTTACCTGTTAAGACATTTTTTTTATCTTAAATATTACTTTTAGATACCATTCCTTTGCCTTAAACTACTTGGTAGATATATCCTTTTTTCTTCAAAATTGGCTCTTAAATATGTGACAGATCATGGTAAGTCTGTATCTCCATTTGAATATTTGAGTATCACAGAGAATACACAGGAGTCTGTTAACTTGAAAAGCAAGGAAAATCCATGGGGTAGTGTTTGGGATCCATGGCCAGACTTTTAAAGCCTCTGTCATGCTCCCAAGAAGAAAAAGAAGTGGGATTAGAAATGGCTCAGTCATTAAGAGCGCTGACTGCTCTTCCGTAGGATCCAAGTCTGATTCCCAGCACCCACATGGTGACTCATTAACTGTGGGTAACTCCAGTTCCAGAGGATCTGATGCCCTCTTCTGGCCTCCACAAGCACTGCACTTTTATGTATGCACCTTCACGTAGGCACACATGCCTATACATAGCTAAGAGCAAAATAAGTCTTAAAACAAAACTGGATGTGGTGACATGGATCTGTAGTCTCAGCACTTGTACAGTTGGATGGGAGGCAGAAACAGGAGACCCTGGAAATTTATGGGCCAGGTAGCGTGGCAGAAACTACAAGAGAGATCAAACCTTAGCAAGGAGGAAGGAGAAAACTGACCCTGAAATCCTCTGACTTCTGCATGTGTGATATGGCATAAGCTCACTCTACCACATATGCAAGAATAAAGAAAATGTCTGGAATGTTTCATCCTATGAATTTATTGTAATTTATAGAAATTTTGCTATTGCTATGTCATTTTTGCCTTCTTGAACTTTTTTTTTTTTTTTTAAATGTATACAGTGTTCTGCCTGAATATATGCTTGCAGGCCAGAAGAGGGCATCAGATCTCATTACAGATGGTTGTCAGCCACCATGTGGTTGCTGGGATTTGAACTCAGGACCTCTGGAAGAGCAGCCAGAGCTTTTAACCTCTGAACCATCTCTCTCCAGCCCCTCTTAAACTCTTGTTAACAGTACATTAAAAAGTTGTATTTGCCAGGAGGTGATGGTGAAGGGACCAGCTCCCCATTTCAGCAGCCATAACAGCCGAACACATGCTTGCCATGACCTGGCCTTGGTCACTAAGAGGTCAGATGCCTGCCTTGTGACAAGGAACCAATCAGAAGTTAGCTGGTGGTGCTATGCTTTATGGCTCTGGGTGTGCTTTATGGACAAGTGCACAGCAATGACACACAGAGCATAGCAACCACCCTGGGAGGGCCTATAGGCCATAACAACCAGTTGACCAATCAACACAGGGCAAGCCCTCCAAGCCTGGAGGCACACCAATCCTGAGCCTGTGTGTACCCCTAGACACTCCCTTATGCTGCCCTACAAGATCTCTATGCAGACGCTTGGAGCTGTCTTTCCTAGCCCTCCACCATGGCGGGTGGATGAAAGACCCGAGCTAACATGGGGTTAGCTCGTTAAACAACTATAATAAAGCCTCATGCTGTTTGCATCAAGCTTTCAACTCCACCTGGTGATTGCGGTGACTGCAGTCCTGGGCTGAGATCCTGGAGGCCTGAGCTTCCGGGGGTCTTACAATGGCGTACACCTTTAATCCCAGCACTTGGGAGGTAGAGGCAGGCAGATCTCTGTGAGTTCCAGGCTAGCCTGGTCTACAGAGCGAGTGCCAGGATAGGCTCCAAAGCTACACAGAGAAACCCTGTCTGGCAAAAAAGAAGTTGTATGAAAATTGTGTGAGAAGCCTGGAATGTGTCTCAGTGATAGAGTGATTGCCTAACCTAGGGTGCAATAGAGTGCAAACCTAATGCCTAATGTACATGGCCCTAGGTTTGAGTTTTGACATCAGAAAAAAGAAACTTGTGGACATTATGATTTCTTATTTTGTTCACTGTGTCCTTTTTCTGGAGTAGAAATCTGACATCACGATTTGGGAGCTAGACAAGTTTTTAGCAATTTATCTTCTTTCTCAAGGTACTTTTCTGTCCACCTGATAACAAGTATCTGCATCGTCTTTCCATTCTTAACTATAAGGTTTTCTGGAAAAGCAGCTCTCTCTGTCTGACTTTACTTATTTTGAGACAAAGTTTTACATGCGGTCCCAGCTGACCTAGAACTTGCTATGTAAACCAGGCTGGCCTTGAACTCTGAAAGATATTCTTGCCTCCGCCTCCTGAGTGGTGTAATTAAAGGTGTGCACTACCATTCCACCCCTGTCCTTTTTGAAAAGATTTTTTTTAATTAAATTGTGTGTCTGTCTGTCTGTCTGTCTGATGTAGGCGTATGTGGATTCAAGTGTAGGTGCTCAAGGAGGCCAGAGACTTTGGATCCCCCTGGATACAGATGGATGTGAGATGTGGTGTGGGTGCTGAGACCTGAAATCTGGACTCTGGAAGAGCACTCATTACTGCTAGGCCGTCTTTCCAGTCCCTCTTTATAAATTTTTTCTATTCTGTGTTCTGTTTGGGCACTGCTTTGTTATTTACTAATGATTAGGTGTTGTTTGTATAGCCATAAGTACATGTTATCATTCTTACAAAGTAATACTGACAGTTTATGTGAAAGAAGTGTTTTTTGTTGTTTTTTTTTTTTAAGTAATAATGTCTTTTCGTATTAAAGCCTAAGATACTAAATACTTGGAATCAAGCAATCACTCCTTTGTTTCATTGTCCTTAACAACATGCATTATTTATCTTGTTTTTTGTACAAGAAACTATTTAAGACAGATAAAAATACTGACTCCCAGAGAGTTCCCTGGGATAACAGTAAAATCTTGGGTAGAAGAGACTATAGGAAACAACAGTCTGTACCTTTAGGCAGTTTTTGTTGCTAGAACAAAATCCTTTTGTAGGTCATGAACTTTTGAGTAGGCCGAGTTTTGAGTTAGCCTCAATTAAGATTTTGGTTGTTAACTTGTACCACCCAGGCTCCAAGATTAGCAATTGGAGAAAGGCACTGTGATGGAATTAAAGTAACCATGGCAACCATTATAATGTAAATGTGCCTTTCTTGGGAGGAAGTAGAGAGCGTGGGCACTTGGTAGGGTATTCTTTATTACATTTACAACTGGAGTGGACAAGCCTTTTCATATAATGGTGCAGCTGATCTTTGGCCACTTTTGCATCCTGTGCTATTCCAATCTAAAAGTTTCTCTGAGGTGGTACAGTGTGCTTTGATGCATGCCTGAGACAGAAGGTGACTCTCTAGTGTGCTCTCCTACATGCACTTTGAGACTTCAGCTTCCTTTACTGACAGTGTCCTCCTCTGGCACTGATACTGTGGTTCTGACCAAACCTCTAAGACGAAAAGGAAATCACGTAGGTTTCCAGAGAAGCAGCTTCATGACCAATGATGACCAATGTTCAATTTATGGTGACCCTGTTAATCCCAAAGATTTGAGGAGCAGGACTACGAACCCAAATCATCATGGCCAAGTCAATTAAAGCAAACTTTTATTTGTGTACACAGGCTGTTGCTCCCTAAAATCGGGGTTCAAGAGATCAGCATTGAACTTGGGGAAGATAAGAGCTTTATAGTCCTGGAGTAGGGAGTTTCCAAAAGAGGGATCTGGCAGACAAATAGTGGGGTTACAGAAGCAGAACATAAGCATAACAAATTGATCATAGCAACCTGAAACAAAGATGTGTTTGCAGGGCAGTCATAACAAGGAAGTCATAACAACAGGTGGTCATAACAATAGGTGGTCATAACAATAGGTGGTCATAACAACCTTTCCAAACAAAGTCGTTTCCTGGAACAAGTAGTACAGGACCAATTGTAGTTAAGGTTACAGGTGAGGCATAGCCCAACCCTTGAGAAACAGAGGTCTAATTATAAACAAGTATGAACTTAGCTTGTCTTTACTAAAAGATGGCTTTTGTGCCTAAGATGGAGGCAGGCTGGTTCATCGGAACCAGTAGTGCCATGGCTACTCTTTAACCAGCACAAGAGAGGTGTCTTTACTCTCACATCTTATTTTTTTTGTTTTAGCTTTTCAGATTTAAGAAATAAAGTTTCTGTTTCATAGTTTTAATGAAGGTGTTATTTCTGGATCTAGAGTTATATGACTTGAAGAGAAGACAAAAGTGAAACCAGAGTAGTTGACAAACAGGTTAAGTTGCTAAGTTAAGGACTGTACTTGTTTACTCCCCCAGAGAACCTAGTGATTTTCACAAAGGGGCTTGTCAGGGAAAAGTTTAAGGTTCTCATTCAAGGTTAATGATTGTTATGATGGTGATGCTAGATAGATGGCTTCCTCAGCCCTGATTTTCCTCTTGGTAAACGAAGAATGAAAATGATTCTGTTGCAGAGAGATTCTGTTCATAAGAGATACTACTGTATTTCTGAGAGAGTTAGATGGATACCTTGATAGGCAGACAGATAGGGAGAGGGGCCAAGACTCGGTAATAAAGTTGGTGAATTTCCAAAAGCTTGGCAGCTTGAAACAAACGCCTTGTGGGCTTTTTCTCCTACAAGTAGGACCCATTGCTGAATCTGCCTGTGTGTGTTTGTGCATGAGAGTGCAGGTGCCTCTGGAGGCCAGATGAGAGGGATCTCTTGGAGGTGAAGTTAGAGGTGGTTGTGAGCTACCCAGCATGTGTGCTGGGAACCAAATGGGTACTTGGCAATAGCAGCAGGCACTTTTAACTCCTGATCCATCTTTCTAGTTGCTTTGGAGATCATTCTTGATTCCCTTATTCTTTATATGGCTTTGGCTGATCCATTAACGATCCCGACTATCCTCTTCTGACTCTGTTTGTCAACAGAGTAATGTCACTCAAAATAAGAAGTGGTCATATTCCAAATGCTAATTCTCAAGATACCGATTGACTAGTAACAATTTCCTTCCTAGTTCATATCACTATTATCAATTATGTTAGCTTTAAATTTTTTTAATTATTGTTTAGGTGTTTGTCTGCAGGTACATCCATGTATCATGTACCTGCCTGGTGCCCAATAGAGGTCAAAGGAAAGCATTGGATACTCTAGAACTAGGGTTAAAGATGGTTGTGAGCCACCATGTGGGTGCTGGGAATTGAGCCTGGGTCCACTGGAGCAGCAACCAGTTCTCTCTTTAACCACTGAGCTATTTCTCTAGCCTGTCTTAGCTTTTTAAGCTGATGTTTCATATTGAAGTTAATGTCGAGCTCATAGTTATCTGAACTCTTGTCAAGATATGGTAAAGTAGGTTGATTACCAGTTATATACTGTCTTTCCTGCTTTGAATTTAGTTGTATTTGTTTGCTTGTGTGAGTATGTAACAAATGAATGTACATTTATCCTTGATGAATTACATCTTCAATTTTTAGTCTATTCCTATTTTGTGCATTTGTGATTTTTTGTTTTTTTGGTTTCATGCTATCATTTAACCTTTATAGATAGCCTTATATCATTAGCAAAATTTATAAAATATTTAAATCTTCAAAGTGGTGATAAACATCCAAAATAAGCTCAAATCTAGAGCCCTAAAGCAACATTAGATACTCTATCCAGATTGAAATTAAACCACTGATTATTAATCCAAGAATGGTATTTTTATTTTAACTAGTGCTTAACCTATGACTTGACTAGCATAAGAAACTTTATTTAGATTCAACAATATGTATTTGATCTCTCCTATGTTAGTTCTGAGTTACAGAATTGTGTCACAAAAGTAAGATTATATTTAGCACGATTTATTTATTTATTTATTTATTTATTTATTTATTTATTTGAGTCAGGCTTTCTCTATGTAACCCTAGCTGTCCCTGGAACTTGCTCTGTAGGCCAGACTGGCCTCAAACTCACAAAGATCCACCTGCCTTTGTCTCTTCTGCTGGGATTAAAGGTGTGCACGACCCTATCCAGCTATTAGCATGATTTATTTATTAATTTTTTTGATGAATTTTTCTGGCTTCTGGTTCTCTCCATGTACCTCATCTGCTCTAGCATAGGCCAATGTAGGATTTTTCTGTTAAACTCACTTGATCTATATTAAAGAACATATAGTCTTCGTTTTCCTTTGTCATTGATAAATTTGAATAGAATGTTGTGATTTTTTACTTCCATAACTTCTTTTCCATAGAGATATCAGTGTTTGAGGGTATAGTTATCTGGACCTGGAGACCTGAACTTGCTATGAACTACTGCATCTTCCTTTTGCTCTTTTATTGTCGTCTCCCCCCCCCCCCCCCCCCCCCCCCCGCCTATTTCATGGTCTAGTTTTCTCTTAACCATGCATATTCTGTTGTGTTTTTTTTTCATAGAATTTGGTGTGTGTGTGTGTGTGTGTGTTTTAACCTGCCTCTTTTTCAGACAGGATTTCACTATGTAACTCAAGTTGACCCCCAAACTCAGGATCCTTCTGTGATGACCTCTCTAGTGCTGTGATTATAGATGTGTGCTACCAAGCTTGGCTGTGAAATCATTCGCAATAAGGAACATAGAAGCAAGCCAAGAGTTAAATAAGTTAAATTTCCTATAATGTCTTTTAACATAAAGGATTATGTCTTATATTTTTATGTAAAACTTTGCTGGAAAAATACAATTAGTGTTTTTCATAAATGGTATAAATCTTCTTTTTGTTGTTATGTTTTTTGATTGTTTTTTTTGAGACAACATTCCTATATAGTCCTGGCTGTCTTAGAGCTCACTATGTGGACCATGCTGGCTTTGAATTCTCAAAGATTCACTTGCTTCTGCCTCTCCAGGGCTAGGATTAAAGGCGTGCACCACCTCAATATAATTTTCCTATTGATTTATTTTTACATTGGTAGATATTTGGGCTCCAGAGATGAGCAAGAGACAGTCTGCTCTTAAGGGAGTATAACTGGAAAGATACATATTTATGTTAAATATTCACTGTATGGCCAGATAAGGAGTAGGAAATGATCTCAGTCGTTCTTTGGTGAGGTTGAGGAAAGACTGGTCAGCTAGAAACCACTGTGCCAGCTAATATAATCATCTACAGAAGAACTCTGTTTAAAGTAGTTTCTTAGGCCAGTCATGGTGACACATGCCTGCAGTCCAAGCACTTGAAAGGTTGGGGCAGGTGGATTCAGAATTTGGGGCCATCTGGACTATATAATAAAGTCCTATCTCTAAAACAGATTTTTAAGAGTATATACTTAAGTTTTAGGGTGGGATAGGAGATGCAGGAATAATACTTGTAGGTTCATAAGCAGGAAATATGATTAAAACTAAACCAGCCTGTCTGTCTTATGATGTACTGTATAAATCTTTCAGTCTTTGTTATGTTGTGGTCATAAGCAGCACCCAGATTTTGGTGACTTAGTAAACATATTTTTTTTCCTCATGCTGATGCCTTTTCTGTAGTCGTGTTCCAGGATTCAGGCTGGAGATATGTCTCTCATTAGAAGCCTTTTTATTGTGCCAGAGGAAATGAGGCATGGTGGGACATACATAGTGGTGCTCTGAGGGCTGTTCAGAGTGAGCTATGCCATCCTTCCCCCTTCGTTCTCCTCCCCCCTTCTCTTCTTTTACTTTCCTTTATATATTTATTTTTGAGACAGGGCCTTGTTACAGAAGTTTGGCTCCCTGGAACTTTCTATGTAACCCAGACTGGCCTTGAACGCTTAGCAGTACTCCTGCCTCAGCCTCCCACGTACAGAGATTACAAGGGTGAGTGAGCATACTCAGCCTTCCTTTCATCTATTAACACATCAATGACTGAAGCAAGTTGGGTAGGTGATCTGACATCAGTTTTTAGACATATCCTAACCCTCTACCAGCAAATATTTGAATAATAATGTAATCTCTGTGTATTCATCAGACTTTACTCTCTGGATTACCCTGGATGTCTGGTTGGCTGTACACTGTACACATTATTCCAGTAATACATTGGAATAATGCTATAGCATGTAAGGAAATGAGAAACTACAAGTTATCCTGGAAACTTTAGTTTTTATATTTCTAGGGCCATTCAAATCATGAAACTTTTGTTTGTATCTTAGTGCTAAAAGGAGAGTGCCATGGCTCTATGGTTTGAATCTGAAATGGCCCCTGTAGGTAGGCTCATGCTTTCAATTCCTTTTTTTTTTTTTTTTTTTTTTTTTTTTTTTTTTTGAAACAGGGTTTTTCTGTGTAACAGCCCTGGCTGTCCTAGAACTCACTTTGTAGACCAGGCTGGCCTCCAACTCACAGAGATCTGCCTGCCACTGGTTCCCAAGTGCTGGGATTAAAGGTGAGAGCCACCACCATCCACCACACCATGGGCAGTATTTCTTACATGAACCAACCAGGAAGGAGAAAGGGTAAAAGGCAAAGAGGGGCTTTCCCAGGTGCTCCACCCAAATTTATCATTTGGTAGACTTGGGTTCCTAGTGGAATTTCAGATAACTAGAACCTGAAAAGAATTCCATATATGGTAGCGTCTGGGAGGAGAGGTGCTGACAGTGGAATGGCATAACCCTGAAAGCAGCCGCTTTTTATGAGATTGAAAAAGTTCTTAAGAGTATATAACAAGCAAAAGGTTCTCAGGGGTGTGTCACTGCACCTGCCCAGCGTTTTAAAGAACTAGCAAGGAGGCAGGTGTGGTTGGAATAGAGTGAGGGGCCAAGCTGTCGGAGGCCAGTGGGTGGGAAGGAGGCAGACATCATGTGTGGTCTTGACCGGTCATGGTAAGGATTTTAGACTTTGGCTTTTGCTGTAAAGTAGGTAGAAATTTCTGAAATATTTTAAACAGATCTTTGTAGACAGAAGTTTCTGTCCCACCTGGTCCCACAGCTGTTTAGCCCCAAATAAACACACAGAGGCTTATATTAATTATAAAATGTTTAGCTGTTGGCTTAGGCTTCTTACTGGCCAGCTCTCTCTTAATTATTAACCCATAACTATTAATCTATGTATTTCTACATGGCCTTATCTTCCCAGAGAATGTCCAGTGTCCTATCTTCCCGGTAGCTACATGGCATCTCTCTGGAGGCTTCTCTCTGCATCCTCTCCCCAGAATTCTCCTCAATTGGTAGCCCCACCTATATTTCCTGCCTGGCTACTGGCCAATCAGTGTTTTATTCATCAGCCAATAAGAGAAACATATACACAGAAGGACATCTGCCATCAGATCTTAAGTTTTGAAATCATATTGGCTGCAGGGTAGAGAATAGACTAAAGGGGTCAAGATCGGTATTAAGAAGATCACGTAAGAACTTACCATAATAACTTGATCAAAGGTCAGTGGCATTTTGGGCTAGATAATTGCAGGGAAGATGGGGAAAGTAGTTGAACTCTGTCTGTCTTGAATATAAAGTAAATGGGATATGCTAATGTATTCTGTAGACTTGGAATTGAAAAAGAATAATTTTGGATGTTCAAAATCTTTGGGCATAATAATTAAATGATGAGTACAAAGGGAAGAAGCTGTCCAAAATGATGGTGATTGTGTTGTGTTGGTATAGTGATCTGCTGTGGATATAGTCAATAACTCCTGATACATTCCTGTTTCTTGCTTCTGTATTCATTTTCTTTTTCTCAGTGTGCATTTAACTGGCTTTCAGTGCATTCATTCAGTTTTGCTCAACAAATTACCTAATTATAGTGCTGTAGCTGTTATCATATAGATTCTTTGGTTACAAAGCAAACCAAAATAGACTTTGCTTAATTGACCTATAAAAAGAGGAAGCAGTATGTGAGTAGGTTAGAGAAAAGGAGGAGAGCATATTGTAAGGATGATGGGGAAGCTTGCCCACTAAGGAAATGTGAAGAAGGCACACCTTGGAAGAGTCATGAACTATGTCACTAAGATCTAGGTAGCAGAATGGACATAATGTTTCTTTTAGGGCCATGTTTAGATAGACCACTCATTTCATTAATGGATGCTAGGGTGGAGGCCTGGGGACAGTCCAAAGCTGAATATTATACAGTGTGTACAGTTTATAATAGAGTAGAATTAGCACATATTCATAACTGCCTAGAGTCTGATTGCCATAAGTCAGTCAGTAACATTTTTCTGGCCTCGTCTCTCTCTCTCTCTCTCTCTCTCTCTCTCTCTCTCTCTCTCTCTCTCTCTCTCTCTCTCGTTTAGACAGGGTTTCTCTATGTAGTTGGGCTGTCCCAGAACTCACTATGTAGACCAGCTTGGCCTTGAACTCAGAGATCCTCCTGCCTCTGCCTGATTAAAGGATCACTACCACGCCTGGTTGTGTGTTCTATATATCTAAAATTTAAAGTTTACAGTGTCTGTACACCTCTTACCTGATAAATTTGCTTGGTTCTTAGTTCATATTTATATCTTCCTATCATTTAATACACACATGTAACATATTAACAATTATAGTATTCATGATTTTTAAAAGAACAGTAAAAGTTAGTTTAGTTAGTATTTTCCCAAAATTTTAAAAAAGTTGTTTGCTACTATGTGATATGGTGTGTATGTACCATTGCCTATTTGTGGAGGTCAGAGGACAACTTTTTGATAGTTAGTTCCTTCTGCTGTTGTAGATTCTAGGAACTGAACTCCAATCATCAGGTTTGTGTGTGGGGGAAGCCCTCCTTTTTCATTGCTGAGCCATCTTGCTGGCCCCAGTGTGTGAATTTTATTTTCAGTTTCTCTCTTTTCCAATACTGGGCTTTGAACTTAGGGATTCATGTACTGGGAAATCCCTGGACCCCTGAGCCTCATTTACCCTCTCCCAGTCTACATGTCCTCAGCCTCCTTTGTCCTCTCCCAGTTCTTTTCTTTCTAAACTCTTTTTTTTTTTTTTTAAAGATTTATGTATTTGCTACTTATACTGTGTTCTAATTGAGTGTCTGCCTGCATACCAGAAGGGGGCACCAGTTCCCATTATAGGATGGCTGTGAGCCACCGTATGGTTGCTGGGAATTGAACTCAGGACCTCTGGAAGAGCAGCCTGTGCTGTTAACCTCTGAGCCATCTCTCCAGCCCCCAAACTTTTTTTTTTTTTAACCAAGTATTCTGCACTGATGTAAAGTTAAGCCCCTTAAGCCCCTCTTTAGTCCACCAGATTTATACATTTATACATTATTTGGTAGAAGAAAGGTCAAAAGTTTACTGAAAAAAATAAGGAAAATAGGAAACTATTCAGTGTATTATAATACTTTGGTTTTAGTTCCTTTAATTTTCCTCATTGTAAAATTTGGATCAGCCTACTAAGTGATTCTGACTTTCTAATCTATTGTTTGGAGCTACTTTGCCTATATATCCCTTCCATTATGCCACCAGGAACAAGCTGTTCAGACAGGATGGTCAAATAGTCTATAATCATTCAGTTAGAATCTGAGTACAAAAAACAAAACAAAATAAACCTTAGATCTGTGAGTCCTCTAGCCCATCTTTGATAAAAGGCAGGAATAGAACTGTTCATAATTTCTTTCTTTTCATGCCCTCCCTCCCCATTAAATACTTTGTCATTGATAAAAGTTGGATAATTAAGATTCCTAGATAGATATCAGATAAACATAAAGCAAACATGATTTTAAATCTTATAGGTTAAACTTAGAAAAAGGTAAAGAAAAACCTTAGAGGAAAAAAAGAGAGTAAGCTGGGGATAGGTGTAACTCAGTGGAATAACCCTTGCCTAGCATGTACAAGGTCTTAGGTTCATGAACGCTCAACACTGGAAGAAAAAAAACCTGAAAACCAGACTCTTAGACTAAAGTTCTAGGTTATCATGGAACTATAATGTTTGTTTGTTTGAAGACACGGTTTCTCCATGTAGCAGTCCTGGCTGTCCTGAAACTAGCTCTATAGACCAGGCTGACTTCAAACTCAGAGATCCACCTGCCTCTGCCTCCCAAGTGCTGAGATTAAAAGGCATGTGCCATCACTGCCAGCCTGGGACTTCAATTTTAACAGCCACATAGGAATAGGAGACTTCCCACATTCTTGCTTAAAGCTAGATTCCCCAAAACTTACTACACCATTAAAAAGATGGTCTGGATAGGTATGATGGTACCTAGCTTTAATCTCAGTACTCTGGAGGCAGAGGCCAGTGGATCTCTGTGAGTTTGAGGTCAGCCTGGACTACATAGGGAGTTCTAGGACAGCCAGAACTGCCCAGTGGGACCCTGTCTCAAAAGGAAAAAAGATGACTTGGGGAAAACATCTGCCCAGTGGCAGAGATATCATGGAGGTTTATGCACTTTGGATGAGAAGGCTTGAGAATTTGTCACTTTGGTTTGTCCTTGTGTATAAATTGGTGTAGTGTCCACAAAACCCAAAGCTCTGAAATTAACATAATCTTGAAACAGTGGCACTCCTATGGCTTCAGGCTGACATACGTGCTGAACATCCCTGAATAGGGATGGAATAGCCTTCGTCTGCATCACAAAAATGCTTCAAATTCTTGTTCTTTTGTTTTCAATACTTTTAAAATTCACTGACTAGTAGTAGAATTGATGAACTGTAGTACATCCATACAGTGAAGTACTGTTGTGCAATAGAAATGAATAAGTTGCTGCTATGAAGCACAAGATTATAGTTGAGTAAAGAAAATACTGTGAAAGGAAGCCAGACACAAATTAATAATACTGTATGAAGCTGGAAACACTAACAGGGTGTTACAAGTCATGAGTAGTCTTTGAGGAAGGGGTTAATGATTAGGAGTGCTATGAGAAGGGTTCTAAGGGGCTTCTTTTTGGTTACTCATTAAAAAAAACAAAAACAAAAACATTTGTTTTTTTCTTTTTTGGTATGGGTGTTTTTCTTGCATGTATGTCTGTGTATCACATGTATGCTTGCAGTACCCTCAGAGGCCAAAAGAGGCTGTTGAACTCCTGGGACTCCCTATGTAGAAGAGCAAGGCCTGGAACTCCTGATCTTGCTGCCACCTCCAAAATTCTGGGATTAATATTTGACATCATGGCCAGCGAGTAACATTGCATTCTGGATGAATGCAATTGCTATACTTTCTGGTCATTGAGTATGACTTGCATACTTGCTCAAATAAAAAGCCAGAAAGGAAAATGTGACATGCAGACAAGACCAGATATATAAAAATACACATGATCGGATATATAAAATATGGTAGAAATAATTCCTACCAGTAATTATATGAATATAAATTAATTGTATTTAGCAGTTATAAGACATGTTGTGATAGTATGTTTCCTGAGTGTCTGGCATTAGTTTCTTTCTTCTGTGTCCACCATCCCCCCATATAGAAGTTGAGTTTATTGTTCAGCTCCTTTTGAATCTGAATTGGGTTTTGCCACTTGATCAATAAAATATGGGAGACGCAATACTTGGGGATCTTGAAGATTAAATCATGAAAACTTTCGCAGCTTCCTCCATCTAGGCCTCTTTAAATGTTGGCTTTGGTTTTTGAAATGTTCATCTATGGAGCACATCCTGGGAACTTAGTTATCATGCTATGGGAAATCTAACCTAAAGGGAGAAGCTCACCTGAACACAGAGCCAGCCATGTGAGTGAAGGAAACATTTTGGACATTTTGGATAACTGGACATTCCAGTTGTTGGAGACGGCATATGTAAGAACCTGGGGTCCAGGCATATGGCCCCAGTCTAGACATCTTCAACTTTGGAGCTACCCTAGCTGAGGCCTCAGCGTTCACAAAGTAGACATCAAGTATCTTTGTCATATCTTCCCCAAATACCAATCTGAAGATGTCTGAACATAGTAAAACGCTTGTAGTTTTATGCCACTAAGCTCTATGGTGGATTGCTGATAGTAATAGATATCTAAAATAGAACTTGATCATGCCATAGTCTAAAATCTGTTGACTGTGAGTTAGTGGGACCCTCAGAAGACTGAGCGAAGGCTTGAAACAACAGTGAGAAAGAGGTGACTGAAGGCTAAGAAAAAAGGAACCTTTATCATATCATTGGTACATGTTTTATTGGCACTATCATGTGGTAGGTAACATGGGAGATTAAAAATGTAACAAAATTAGAGGCCAGTGAGATGGCTCTCTGCATACAAATGGTAGCCCTATAGGAGGCCAGTGAGATGGCTCCCTGGGAAAAAGTGCTTGCCCTATAAGGTTCATGAACTGAGTTCAAACCCTAGAACAGATGGGAAAAGCTGAATATGCTGGCACCCATCTGTAATCCTAGCTCTCCCATGGTGAGATGAGAAGCACAACTGGGGGGAATCACCTAGAAGATTCTGAGTCAACTAGCCTATAGTACATATCATGACAGAAACAGTAAGAGAAATGTTGCCTCAACAAGATGGAAGGAGAGAATAGACTCCCCAAAGTTGTCCTCTGACTACTCCCCACCAACCCCCCTTTCATAATAAATGAAAAATTAAAGAAAGGAAATGTAATAAATTTGTAAGTAGAATGTTGAAAAGTGCTATCTAGCTTCTGCTTGGTGCCTGTAAGGTACAAAGAAATAGAGATGGGGCAAAAAATGAGCTATTTAAGTATTTTTGTTTGTTCGCTTATTTTTTTGAGACAGGGTCTTAAGTAGTTCATGCTTGCCTTGAACTCTTGATCCTTCTGCCTTTGCCCCTCCAGTGCTGGGATTGCAGTTATATATTTCTAATTCCAGATTGATTGTGTTAGAAAACAAAACCTTCTTATTGCTAGTAGCTTCAGATGACCAATGACTTAAAGACATGACTTCAAAGTAAATATAAAATTCAACGTGTTGTGAGTAAAACATGACCTCAAGTAAATCCCTGTGTTAAAACTTTCTAGATGTTTAAGGCAACCCCACATAGACCCTTTCAGTTGTTCAATTCTGAATAACTTTATAGAGGACCTCTTAGACCTTCTCTTAGACAAGGGGACATTTGTGGATCATGAGATTATTTCCTTAGCATTAGCTTCACACAGGACTTTAGTAGAGAAAATAAATGTAAGATTCCTTGGAAAATATGGAGTACTTTTAAGAAACTATGCTAACCATTTGTTCTGTAATAGAGTAACCCAGAGGCTAGAGCCAAGAGGTGTATAGAATAATTACAGGGAGTAGGACATTGTTGTCATGGAGGAACTGGTGACATGTGTCTACCTAAATTTCAGAATTGAATGGCCTAGCTCCTGCTCACTCCCACTTGGCCTGGCATTTTGAATGAGAATGTGTATTGTGGTTACCCTGAGTCAGTCTCAGGATCCTGTGTTTGCATGTTGAGTGTGTGGGAGCAGATAATTTGTCTCTTTAATTCAGATCAAGAGGAACTAGACTCCAGTAGCTGTACCTGAGGAACTGCATCTGAGGAGCTACAACCACATCTGGACCTGATTTAGCTATCGAGATACTGAACATCAAGCTGATGCCATAATGAGAGAGCATTTTGAAGGTCTTAGGAGAGGGTGAGTGTATTTTGCATGTGGGAGGGAGCTGTTGGGACCAAAGGGTGGTCTATGGTAATGACTCCAAAGTGGCCACCGCCATTTTCTCCCTTTCTTGCCATTCAGAGATAGAGCCTGCTTCTCTCCTTGTTTTCGATGTGGGCTGGCTTTTGTGAGTCATTTAACTAATAGGATGTCATTTCTTGGGATTGCTGAGGCTAGATCATAAGAAGCATCCTCACTTCTATCTGTGGTACTTGGAATTCTTTTTCTTGGAATAACTCCCTCTCAGAATCCAGCTATCATGCTGTGAGAAACCAAAGCCAGAGGGAGAGATACTTAATGACAGCCCAAATGAGCTACTAGCAATTAGCCAGTATCAGCTGTGAATGTTGCAGAGTCTGGTTGTAGCAGACAGCAAGCACTCGGAGAAGTACCAAGGCGCCAGATATTAATTAATGTTAAGACATCTCCTCCAGGGCTAGAGATCTAGCTCAGTGATAAAGAGCACAGGCCACAAAGAGAGAGAGGACCTAGGTTTGATTCCCAGTGTCCACATGTTGCCTCACAACTGTCTGTAGCTCCTGTTCCAGGGGATCCCGTTTGGTCTTTTGGCTTCCTAGGGCGCTAGGCACTCATGTAATACATAAACATACATGTAGAAAAGCACCTATTTTTAAATTGTAAGTATACACTAAAAAAAGATTTCTGGCTGTCTTACTTATTCAAGTTCCTGAGCTGAGGTTTCATTCATTGTGGATAAGAGATAAACTGTCTCTGCTGTTTTCTGACCCAATGACCTACAAGTCATGAGAGCAATAAAGTGATGGTTGTTAAACACCGATACATTTTAGGATAATTTTGTTGTTGTTTTAAGGATTTATTTATTTTTATTTTATGTGCATTGGTGTTTTGCCTGAGTGGATGTCCATATGAGGGTGTCAGATCTCCTGGAACTGGAGTTACAGACAGTTATGAGCTGCCTTATAGGTGCTTGGGAACTGAACCCTAGGTCCTTTGGAAGAGTAGCCAGTGCTCTTAACTGCTGAACCATCTCTCAGAATTTTTGTTTGTTTGTTTGTGTTTGTACTTGGTTTTGTTTTTGAGACATGTCTCACTATGTAGCCCTGGCTGTCCTGGAACTTGCTATGTAGACCGGACTGGCCTTGAACTCACAGAGAAATGCTTGCCTTTGCCTCCCAAGTGCTGGGATTAAAGGTGCGCACCACTACACCTGGCTCAGTAGGTTGTTTGTTTTAAAAGAGCAATAAATAATTGGAATGCTGTTGGATCAAATAGAAAATAATCTAGCTCTGTGCAGTTTGTGAGAGACATATCTACGTATAAGAGAGGCATAATGAATCAGAGAGATTGGAAAAAAAAGATGTAGAAAAACCTATTCTAAAAAAGTTAGTTTAGGAGGTGGAGGCAGACAGATCTCTCAGTTCGAGGCCATCCTGGTCTACAAAATGAGTTCCAGGATAGCCAGGGATACACAACGAAACTTTGTCTCAAAAAACAAAAAAACAAAACAAAACAAAAAAACAGTTGGTAAGGCTGAGAAAATTCTTTTGAAGGCAGAATTCATTATTAGTGTTAAAAATAATGGGGAAGCCGGTGGTGGCGCACGCCTTTAATCCCAGCACTTGGGAGGCAGAGGCAGAAAGATCTCTGTGAGTTCAAAGCCAGCTTGGTCTATAGAATGAGTGCCAGGATATCTAGGGCTATACAGAGAAACCCTGTCTTGAAACCCCACCCCCCAAATTTAAAGAATCATTAAGTAAGGGGTATGGCCCATATGGATAGAATATAGAATTCAAAATATGTAGATTAGCTGGAGGAGGTATACATGACTGTAATGTCAGCTGCTCAGGAGACTGAGACAGGAGGATTGCTTGAGCTAGGAGTTCTAGAATAACCTTGGCAACATAGCAAGTTTTTTGTTTTTGTTTTTGTTTTTTTGTCTTTTTAGCTTACTAAATAGCTCTGGCTGGACTGGAACTTGACATATAGGTGAATCCTGCCCTATGGCAGTCACCCTGCTCTGCCTCGTAAGTGCCACCATGTCTAAGACACCTATCTTTTGAAAAGTGGGAGGGAGGAGACGGGGAGGGGTATGGAGAGGGAACGTGTATGAATAACACAGGAAGAAATATGTGAGGAGAGTTATATGAGTAGTTTAGTAGCTCCACACAGTGAGAAATTCTGACTTTTTCTTCTCAGTAACCAATGGATCATACGGGCAAAAACTTTTGAGAAGATACACTAAAGATTTGAATAACAAGCAAGCTTCATTTGATAGGCATGTTCAGAGTCTTAATAGATGAGGACACACTTTCTTAAAAAGAGCTTAAAATATTGAATACATGCTAAATTCATTGTAAGTCTCACCAATACCACTGAATGGATATTAAGTAGACTGCCGACTATATTTTGTTAATTCAGTTACAATTAAAACTGAACAAAAGAATAACATAAACAATTATGTGGGTTGTGGATAAAACATTTTATCCCTAGAAATTTCATTTGAGCCTTTAAAAATGTCTTCTATCTCTTGGTTTTTGAATAGCAGATATTTGATAATTCCAACATTAATGCCAGGTTATATATGGGTTTAGCTGTTCAGTTTTCTTGTCTCTATTGGGCATTATCTTCTGATAAATTTGTTTAGACTTCAGACATGAATTTTATCTTCCTGGGTACTAGGTTTCCTTCCTTTGTTCCGCATCACAATTGAGTTACAAGTACAGTTTGATCTTTTCCTTCAAAACTCACTTAAACGTGGCCCTAGCAGCTCTCCATCTAGAGAAACTGTTCCCAAATCCGATGGGGGTTGCTCTACCCTGTGCCATATCTGATTAGGGAAAGCACATTGTTCCTGTTCTGAATGACACTTCACACTGCATCTGTTCCAATACTCTGCAAAATCCCAGATGCTCCTGTGTAGTCAGTCCCCTGTTCTCTGTTGTCTAGCTTGCAAACTCTTTGCCTTGGTTTCCCCAGACTCTCAACTAAGTCTCCTCCACTAAGACGGGCCTTGGGGCTCCCTTCTCAAGGTGTAAGGCTCACTGGCCTGTATTACTCGCTGTACATTGTTTCTGTGTATTTGTTCTAGGCAGGTATGGCCTGCAACTCTCCTTGCAATTCAGGTTGGCCTTGAGCTTGTGGCACTTGCCCCTGCCTCACCCAGCCTCTTGAATGCTGGGATTATAGGTGTGAGCCGCTGTACCTGATTGGTTTGTCCTTAAGTGTCCATTTAAAATGCTTCATGATAAACATCTCTGTTAAATTCATGTTTTATCAAAGGGAAGGCATGGATTGACCTTTTCTATAGTTAAATTTCTTCAATCATTTCAAGAGATTGTTTTAGATTTTAAGTATTTTTAAGCCTGGCATGATGCTAACACACCTCTAATTCCAGCACTCGGGAGGCAGAGATAGGTACCTGGTCTATGTATCGACTTCCAGGCCACCTGGGGCTACATAGTGAGACCTTGCCTTAAAAAACATCATACACACACAAGTATTTTCAGTTAATTCCTCTTGTTTTGATTTTTATTTGCAGAACAAAGAGATTTAGTCTGTTCTGAGAAATACTTTACAGCACAAGCCCTGGGTTTGAATTAAACATCACAACTTTGTTTCTCCTATGGGTTTCCAAATAGCATCAGGTGGTCATTTTTGTTTTTCACTTTAAAAGTAGCCCATTTATTTGATTTGATTTGATCTTGTGACCTCAGGGAAGAAACCTCCTAGGAATAGAATAAAGAAACTTTATACATCTTGAGGCTTTTAAAAACAAAATGAAGACACAAATATTTTTTTTTAATTTAGTATCTTTAAGCACTTTTACAGTGCAGTCATTTTTTCCTAAAAAAGAAAGCACTGTCCTTTAGTCTAGTTAATGTTTCTTTATAAATAATTGATTTCTAACATTTCCTAATTTAGGAAGACTGTGTTCCAGTTGAATAATTTAAGGGAAGTGATGATGCTATGAGCCCTGTTAGTGGAATAAAGGAAAGAAAGATGTGGGTTGGCTCTAAGTAGAGTGCTTCTGTGGTTTCAGATGAGGGAGTTTGTCAGTCTTCTCAGTAGGGTCATCTGAACAGAGTGGAGGAAGCATCTGATGGCGCCATCATGACGTCATGTGATTCCTAACTTTGGGAGGGTGACAAATCATATTGAAGCATTCTGTCTTGTGACTTTCACGCTTATTTTCTCTTTCCTCTTCCTATGTTCAGTGTCCAGTTGTTGATTTATTAGGTGAGTGAGGGGCTCAGTGGTTAAGAGTACTGTTCTTTCTGAAGATCTGGGTAGCTTACAAGTGCCTATGATTCTAGTTCCAGAGGATTCAGCACCTTCCTGTGGCCTCTAGAAATACTGCACACATGTAGTACATGGCCTAAACTAAACATGCTCTAGAAGTACTGCACACATGTAGTACATGGCCATAAACTAAACATGCTTGTGTGCACATGTACCCCTCCCACATACACATAATTTTTTTAAAGGCAAATGAAAGTAAAAGAAATTTCTCTCCAAAATGGAAAAATCCAAATTATTAATTTCTGGAGCTGTATTTTTTGCAAACTGGAAGAATCTTTTATAGTACCATTTATAGGATAATATACCTAGGAAGGTCTGAATGTGTTGGATTTCTGCCAAAATAAGGAAGATATCTAGTTAAAATATCCTGCAATATAAAAGTTAGAAGATATGATACAGAGAGGTACAGTGCCACTTGGGCCTTGACGAGGGTGGACTCTAATTGTACGAGTATGTGCATGGCTAACATTGTCTCCTAAGGGCTCCACTCTCCTTTTCCTTAGTGGCTTCCCTCATGTCTTTATGGTTCATAGTTTTCCTGATGTTGCATGCATGTATTCATAGCATCAGGTTAGGACTATATAAATTTTTCCCTATTTGAGACTTCCCTGAGTCATTCTTATAGGAGCTCACCCAAGTTTCTTGAACTGAATTAAACTACAGGTTTTTGTTCAATGTACTGGGCAGAAATCAGAGCACAGAGACTCCTAATGGAGAGTCTGAGAGGCAAGGAAACTAATAGATCTCTGTGTCCTGAAATGACCAGCTTCTGCTGCCCAGATCAGGAAGGGGTGTCTGCCACGGTCTTCCTGCTGTGTCAGGGTGTAGGGCTTTGGGGATTTTGAAGATCCTGTTTTGGCAAGTTTTAATGAAAAGGAGAAAAGGTCATCAAAGAAAGAACTTCAGTCCTTGGACTTGGTGCCAACCTCCCTCCTGAGGGAGATACTCTTCCGGACCACGTAGAACCCACAGATAGGGCAAGTCAGATATACTGTCAAGAGTGACAGCGGGCTACATTAAGTGAAGATACTCAAGAGTCCCAGGCTGTAGCCTGAAGCATTTTTAATTTTTTTTAAAAAATTCTTAGAGTCTAAATGAGTGAAGGGTTGATATTACGGGCATGCCATGGGTGGTTGTCTATTATGATCGACAGATCATTTGTTTACTATACGTATCCTTTCCCATAGGCATCTGATTTCAGTCATTTGCATGTCCAATGTGCATAGGCATAAGATGGTAAATCAGGGCCTTAGACCTAAAAGCCGACTTTGGGGATCCAGTTTTAGTCTGCATACACCCAAAACCAGTCTTGACTGCATCAGTCTTTTTTCTTTTGTACTTGGACTTTTGAAGAGTGTGACTGAATAGAATTTGTCTAAGACTGATAGTTGTTAAGGGGAAGAGAAACTTATTCTGTTGTTTGGAGTGGGCTGTGTTACACAGTGCATTCAGGTGAGGGTCTCAGCCTGCCAAATGCATTATTATTAGAAGAGGGGTGTGTACATAGCCCGAGCCAATGTCGTCCCAGGTTACTAAATTCTATTCCTATGCTTGCCTGCCTCCTAATAAGAAGGAAAGACACATTGTTACATATTTTTACAAATTTCTTTAATATTTCACTTCTTAAAAAAACAGAATTAGTTCCTCAGCCTGTTATCATACCGAGTTGAAGGTAACTTTATACAACTTCTAAAGTGTGTGTGTGTGTGTGTGTGTGTGTGTGTGTGTGTGTGTGTGTGTGTGTGTGTACTATGGTGTATGTGAAGATCAGAGGATAACTTCTGAAGTTGGATCTCTACTACTACCTTTATATGGGTTCTGGAGATCAAGTCAGATTGCCAAGCTTGTGTGATAAATGTGTTTACCTGCTGAGGTGTCTCACCGCCCTTTAACACAGTTATTTTATATGATTCTGTATATGAAATAGAAGTTCCATGGCATAGAATTTTCCACTTGTGCTATTATATGCAGGCCTTTTCAGGTTAAGGAATACTAAACGTTTGTTGAAAGAACTTCTCACATCAAGCTTCCCTTGGAAGGATACCTCGGGGTTTTTGGTGGGGAGGAGCATCAGATTTTGAGACAACTATTGCCCAACTATTTATATATGGGAAACAAATGCAGGAGTTATCACCACTAAGTACACCAGTTTCTGCTTGTGTTTAATCAATACAGGCTGTTTAAGCTCATTAAGCAGTGTAGCACCCAGACTCCAGACGTGAAGTGGGTGGGGTAGCTGATCCCCACACGCTCTGAAGTGGGAGTTAGTTCTGGTTCATGTGCTTTTTAAAAGCATTTGGTGTTCAGTGTTAAAACTGTTTCTTTTAAAACATGTATTTATTTATTGGGTGTGTGGGTACATGTGTAACACAGCTCACGTGTGGAAAGTCAGAGGACAACTTGCAGGAATGGATTCTCTTCTACAATCTACACACAGAAGGTCTTGATGGAACTCAGGTCATCAGGCTGGGTGGCAAGCACCTTCAGCTATGGAGCTACGTCACCAGCTCCCATTTATCAGTTTTTGTAGACCATTGCTGATCTTTGTTTGTTTGTTTGTTTGTTTTTCGAGACAGGCTTTCCTCTGTGTGGTTTTTCAAGCTTGTCCTGGAACTAGCTCTTGTAGACCAGACTGGTCTCGAACTCACAGAGATCCACCTGCCTCTGCCTCCCAAGTGCTGGGATTAAAGGCATGTGCCACTAACGCCCGGCTCCATTGCTGGTCTTAAGGAGAGTAAAATCCCGAGTTCAGTCATGGGGAAAGAAAGACTAAAGCATTTTAGAGAAATGAAAATGAAAATGAAATCAGTATGGCAGTGTCAGAGAAAATTGGGAATTTACCCCAAGACCCAGCTATACCCATCTTGGGCATATATCCAAAAGATGCACAATCACACCTCAAGGACACTTGCTTGACTATGTTCATAGCAGCTTTATTCATAATAACCAGAACCTGGAAACAATCTAGATGCCCCACAAATGACGAATGGATAAGGAAAATGTGGTACATTTACACAATGGAGTACTACTCAGCAGTAAAAATCAATGACCTCATGAAATTTTCAGGCAAATAGATGGAACTAGAAAAAACCATCCTGAGTGAGATAACCCAGACCCAGAAAGACAAACATGGTATGTACTCACTCTTACGTGGATATTAGGAGTAAAGTATAGGATAGCCAACCTACAGCTCACAGCCCCAGAGAGGCTGGATAACAAGTAGAAGGTTGCATGAGTTACCCTGGGAAGGGAAAATGGAGGAGATCTCCTGGGTAAACTGGGGCAGGGGAGGAGAGACCAAGTATGGGAACTTGAGGGACTGGGTTGTGCAGGCTGGGGGTGGGAGGCAGGACCGAAGGGGAGAGTAACGAAAGAGATGTCTTGGTGGGGGGGGCATTTTGGGGTTAGGGAGAAACCTGGCACCAGGGAAACCCCCAGGAATCCACAGAGATAACTAAGCCAGCTAAGACTTCTAGTGATAGTAGAGAGGGTTCCTGAACTGACCATCTACTATAATCAGATTGGTGACTACCCTAATGGTCATCAAGATAGTCTATCAAGTAACTGATGGAAGCCAAGCTGAGCTCCGGGAGTCTTGCTGAAGAAAGGGAGGAGGAATTGTATGAGCCAGGGGTGTCATGACCAGGAATCCACAGGGGTGGCTGTCCTGAGCTCTTGGGAGCTCATGGATTCTGGACTAACAGATGGGGAGCCTGCATGGGACCAACCAGGCCCTCTGCATGTGTGTGACAGCTGTGTAGCTTGATCTCTTTGTGGGGCTCTTAGTGGTGGGATCAGGACCTGTCCCTGGTGCTTAGCTGGCTTTTAGGAGCCTGTTCCCCATGCTGGATTACCTTGCTGAGCCTTGGCACGAGGGGAGGAGCTCAGTCCTGCCTCAACTTTATGTGCCATGCTTTGCTCAAGCCCATTGGAGGCTTGCCCCTTTCTGAATGGAGGCAGAGGAGGAGTGGAAAGGGAATGGGTAGTTAGGAAGAGGGGCACATGACTGGGAGGAGAAGAGGGGGGAAACTGGTCGGTATGTAAAATAAATGAAAAAATATTATCTAAGTAAATTATAGCCAGGAGTTGGTGGTGAACACCTTTAATCCCAGCACTTGGGAGGCAGAGACAGGTGGGTCTCTGTGAGTTCAAGGCCAGCCTGGTCTCCAGAGCAAGTTCCAGCCTCCAAAACAATACAGAGAAACCCTGTCTCAAAAAAAAAAAAAAAAAAAAAAGGTAACATAAAAAAAAATGACCTTTGAAAACAGTTGGGTCATAGAACTTAAGACTTTAAGATTTGAAAAGTACTTTAATGACCATCTGATCTAAGCCTTACATTTTCAAATAATGGTGACTAGTGTTTGTAAGGCATAGTTTTCCAAGTTGATTAATAGCTCTCCTTTTTCTCTCTGCCTCTCTTCCTATTCTTTCCATCTCTTATCCTATTGATCTTTACTGTTCTTTTTTTTCTTTTTAAAATTAATTGATTACTATGTGTGTGGATGCACACAGCTCATATGTGGAGGGCAGAGACAACTTTCAGGAATGGATTCTCTTCTCCCCTCAAATGGGTCCTAGGGATAGAACTCAGATTGTCATCTCTCACCCCTTAAGTTATCTACCACAGACATAATCCCTGTATAATTAGCATTGCTAGAAAGTAGAGTCTGGCATAATTTATAGTGCCCCCAACACTCACAGGGTAGGGGCTGGAGAGATGATGCTGGCTGAGAAAACATACTGTTTTTACGGAGGACTCAAGTTCAGTTCCCAGCACCCTCATCAGGCAGCTTCCAACTCCCTGTAATTCTAGTTCCAGGGGATCCAACACTTCCTCTGAACTCCAAGGGCATCTTATTCATATGTGCACATGCTTTACATTTATACACACACACACACACACACACACACACACACACACACACACACACACACATCTTTTTCAATTTAAAAAAAATATTTAAAAAGAAACAATCAGTAGAAGCCATTATCAGAGGCATAAGTGCTCACTATGACCACAAGACATCTTTTTGCACTTCCCAGATTGTTTTATGTTTTAGCTATGAAGTCAGCTCCTATAGCCCATATTTTTCTTTTTAAGGCAAAAAAGTTTAATAAACATTTAATAAAGTAAAAATAACTGATAAAGTAAATTTTCCTTTTATAAAATTTCTCTTTCTCTATATAAAAATTTTTATGTGCATTGATATTTTGCATACATATATGTCCATGTGAGGGTGTCAGATCATCTGGAACTGGAGTTACAGGGAGTTGGAATATTTTTAATTGAAATAGGATTATATCACTTTCCTCCCTCCCTTCCCGCCCATGTTCTCCTTTCTTTTTATTATTATTGTTACATATGTGTTTATCTATGTGTATACACACACACACACACACACATATATATATCCTGCTTAGTTTTTGTTGCTTGTTGCATATGGTTTCAGGGCCAAGCACTGAGCACTGGGCAATCAATGAAGGGGCTCACCCCTGGGAGAAGCAAAGTCTCCCACCAGCAGTCATTAGTTGTCGGTGGTTCTTTGTCTATGGGTGGTTCTTTATCTATGGGTGGTTCTTTGTCTATGAATGGAAACCCCTGAAACTTCCCCTTCCACATTCACATGTCCACTGATGCTACCATTGCTCTTACTTATGCCGCTGTTTCTAGGAGAGACTTTTTAACTTCCTGATATTCTGGCTTTTACAGTCTTTCTGCCTCCTTTTCAGAGATGTTCTCTGAACTATAGATACAGAAGCTGTGGTCTAGATACATCTGTTGGGGCTGGGCTCCCCAAAATCTGTTGAATGAGGAGGGATGGAACACAAATAATACCAAGGTTGTTTGATAGAATACAAATATATATATATATATATATAATATATATATATATATATATATATGTATATGTATATATGTGTGTGTGTGTGTGTTGTGTGTGTGTGTGTATAATAAAAATATATACATTACAGGAAGCTGAGCCACTTGGGCTAACAGTGCTCCCTGCAAGAACCATAAGCTAGCAAACCCTCCAGTACCAAGCATGAGAAACCCCCTTCTGAATGGCTGGCTGATCAGGGTAGTCCAAATGATTCCCAAAACCATATAGATTGTTGATGTAGCCCTTGGTTGCCCCTCAGGGTTGAGCGTGGGCTCTTATTGCTGAAGACACTGCACACAGAGGACACAGAACTCTTTTTAACAAAATTGTTTTAGTCTTTATTTTATGTGCATAAATATTTTGACTGCTTGCATGTATGTGAACCATGTGTATGTAATGTCTGTGGAGGCCAGAAGAGGTTGCTGGATTCTCTGAGACTGGAATTAGATAACAGCTGTGAGCTGGCATATGGTAGCTAGTAATCAACCCTGGCCCTCTGTGAGAGTAACCAGTGCTTTTTTTGTGGAGGTGGGGGGAGGGGGTTGGTTTTTTCGGGACAGGGTTTCTCTGTGTAGCTTTGGAGCCTATCCTGGAACTCACTCTGTAGACCAGGCTGGCCTCGAACTCACAGAGCTCCTCCTGCCTCTGCCTCCTGAGTGCTGGGATTAAAGGCGTGCCCCACCAACACCTGGCTCCAACCTTGTTTTAACAAGTAAAATTTTATGTTTATTTGGTTAGTCTTACACCTTTCCAGGCCAATTAATTTGCAGATAGGAGAAATTATAACCAGGTTTTTCATATCATGCTTTGATATATGATTCCCAATCTTAGTAGACTGCCCATGTTTTACAGATAAATGGAGGCCACAGTGTGGCCATGTAGATGAGGGTGTTCTGTGAGGGTGGAATGGCGTCCTCTCACATCCGCTGTTTCATCCTTTCCATATCCAGCTTCAGCCTGAGGCCCTCACTTTAGAACCTCAGGGCTCTGCCTCACCAGCTTGCAGCTACTGCACCCTGCTTCCCACCACAATTTCCTGGATTATTGATATAAAGCCAAGGATTTTATAATTTTATCTGCAAATATACTACTTTATCTCTGAAAGATTAAGATGGGATACATAACCTCAAGTCTATTATTACACAAAAAATTGAAAGTTTTTTAATAATATCGAAACAATGTATATAATTTTTCTAGTGCCATTCATAAATGTATTTTTTTCCAGTGTATTTGAATCAGGATACAAATAAATTTCAGTAATTTTATTTGTCTCTTTACACATTCCATTTATTGTAAATTGGATCATTTGCCAAGTAATTTACCTCAGTCTGAATTTTACTGATTTCGTCTCTAGTGTTTGTTTGTTAGTTTTTAAACAAAAAAAAATTGGTACTTATATTTAGAAGTTTGTTCAGATTTCTTCATGAATGCTTTCTTCCATTAAAAAGCACATAATGTCTGCCCATCTCTTCTTGTGATGTCGGTAACTATTGATCTTTGCACATATCCATGAAATCATTTAGGTTATAAATGCTAATCCTCCACTTCTATTGTTCTTTCTTTGTATATAAGCCAGAGTAGTTCTATAAAGAGAGCTTCTTCTACCTACTACTTGAACAAATGGGCAAGTCACGTGACTGTTTCCGTCTTTCTCTTTTTCAGCAGCTTTCAAAACAGTGAACTGACTAGCATTCTCCAGTGGTGACCAGCTAGCTTTGTTTTGTTTGGGGCGGGGTGGGTATCATTGTGAACTCCTGATATAGTTTTGAGAATGTTTCAGTCCAGTGCTGTTATTATCACACTTTATTCCTCCATCTCTTATAATTTTATGTATTGTCTTCTATTAGAGTAGGCTTGAAAATGAGGGCGTGTCTCACTACCTTTGTATTCCCAGAGCTTAGTGTGCAATAACGTTTATCAAACAAATGAACTGATATCAACAGCAGCATTTCTAAATGTGAGTTCATTTTGAGGACAAGCAACGCCAAGGATGACTCTTCCTGCTTGATATGAAAAAGGACTATACATGAAGAAGTACTGCATGAATATAAGGAAAACAGTGTTCTTAAAAAAGTGAATACTAGGTAGGTGTGGTAGCATCTACAAACCCAACTACTTGGGGTTGAGGATCACTGGAGCCCATGCCCGTCTGAAACTCAGACCTTTGGAGAGAATGTGAATGTTATTTAATTGGCATTTATGAGCAGACATAGGGTGCTTTGTTCCATTGTTTGCAATGGATCTTTCATTGTAATCCCCCCCTGGTTTTACTTTTCTTGCTACAATATAGATAACATGTAAAGCCACCTTTTCAGTCCCTCTGGTTCTTTACTCCTTTAATACAGAAAAGCTGTGTGTTGCAGCCCTGGGGACTCTAGAGCCTTGCACGTGCTGGGTAAGGGCTCTACCATGGAGCTGTATTCCCAGAGTACTGTAGATGGTTAAAAACGAAAACAGAAACCTTTCTTACCCAAGACAGTTTCCCGTAAGTTTATCCACTTAATCTACAACCTTGTCCTGACAAATTTTGTTGGGAAATAAAGCAAAACTACCTTTTCTTTTTGAAGACAGGGTCTCTTTACATAGTCCTGACTGTCCTGGAACTCACTATGTAGATCAGGCTGGCCTGAAGTTCACGGAGATCCATGCCTTCCTCCGCCTCCCGAGTGCTGGGATAACAGGCGTATGCCACTATGCTCAGCTGCAAAACTACTTATAGATACATGCTAGGTCCCTTTCTGAGCCCTTTTACATGGGCTATATGTGTCATTTATTCTTTTCATAATAGAGTAGGTAGCACTTCTAACATTTCCATGATGTAGATGAGTCTATATCATTAAGACATTAAGGAATTTGTTCAAAGTCACAAAACTAGTGAATAGTTGGTGTAGGTGTTTTGTTTGTTTGTTTTACAAAAATTGCCATTTTTAAGTCGGGCAGTGGTGGCGCACGCCTTTAATCCCAGCACTCGGGAGGCAGAGGAAGGAGGATGACTGTGAGTTCCAGACCAGCCTGGTCTACAAGAGCTAGTTCCAGGACAGCCTCCAAAGCCACAGGAAAACCCTGTCTCAAATAAATAAATAAATAAATAAATAAATAAATAAAATTTGCCATTTATAAGGGAAAGTACATATAAGCAGGTTGTTTTCTATAGTTCAGGAAATGAAATCCAGGCCTCACATGCTCTTAAGCAGGTGCTCTGCCACTAACAGTCTCCCAGCCCTAAAACTACCTCCCTCCCTTTTTCTGCAACATTGAGATCAAACCTAGAGTCTCCTGTGTGCTAGGCAAGGGCTATACCATTGATTCTCATCCCCCAGTTTTCCTAGTTATCATTTTAAAGGTAATGGCTATCAAGCAAGTATGAAATCTCTGTTTTCTTTTTGCAGTGCTAGTTGAAAAGGTCTTGTGATTTATTTATATCCTTAGGTCAAGACAGACCTTTTTATTGTTTTGTTTTGAGACATAACCTAGCTATGCTAGGTTAAATTAGAAATACTCCTGACCCTTTCACCTGCCAAATGCTTAGGATTAGAGGTGTGTACCACCATACACAGCAGAAATAGTACTCTTAGACACTTCCTAATCCTTTTCTTCACATTGATAGAGCAAAGTCATACACTAGCATTCTTTCCTTTGTGTATCTCTATCCTTAGCCTTAGAAACATTTTTTTTGGGGGGGGGGTTGTTTTTAAACAGGGTCTCACTAGTAGCCCTGGCTGGCCTGAGACTTGCTATGTAGACCAGACTGTAGTAGGACTTACAGAGATCTGCCTGCCTCTGTCTCCAGAATGGTAGAGTTAAAGTTGTGTATCACTATGCCTGGCAAGAAGCTAAGTTTTAATTTTAATTTTATTTTATCTGTATGAATGTTTCGTCTGCTTGTTTGTCTATGCACTACTCTCATGCCTGGTGCCCAGGAAGCCAGAAGAGGGCATTTTATCCCCTGGAACTGGAGTTAGGAATGGTTATGAGCTATCATGTGGTTGCTGGGAATCAAACCCAGGTGCTCTATAAGACAGCCAGTGTTATTAATTGGTGAGCCATCTCTCCAGGCCCTAGAAAGCTAAGTTTTAATGGTTGAGGAAAAGTAATTAAAGCATAAAAAGAAAGAACAGTGTTAAACTTGTTATAATAAGTAATGCTTTGTTGATTTCTCCAGATTGAGAAATACTTTAAAATACTCTTAAAACAAATATAAACTAATTGGAAATACACGTATAATCCTTCAATTTATACAGCAGTCTGGTTTGGCATTGAAATGTTCTGGTGTAAGTAGGATTGATTATGACCACGAAATAAAACTTATTGGAGAGAACCAAGCACACACACACAAAGCTTTCTCAAATAAAAAATTTAAGCTGCAACTACACACCATTTTTCTTTTGTTTTGTTTTTGAAACAGATAGATTCTCGTGAGATAGCCCAGACTAGCCTCAGATTCACTATGTAGCCTATATTAGCCTCAAACTCAAGAGTCTTCCTGCCCCAGCCTCCAGAATTCTAAGACTATAGACATGTGCCACACTCAGCACAATTATGAATTCTTATAGGTTAACTCTTGTTTTAGTCACTCAGATGTTTATAACAATGATGTGTCTGGTAAGATATTGGTTTAGTATCTCTTACCAAAAATGCTTGGGGCCAGACATGGTGGTGCATGCCTCAAATCCCAGCATGTGGGTGGCAGACGGAGGATAGCGAGTTCAGGTCCAACCTGGTTTGTATAGTGAGTTACAGGCCAAAATCTGAAAGATTTTGAGCATCATGTCAGTCCCCAAAAGGGTTTTCGATTTCAGAGTTTACTTTTGCATTAGGGATGCTCACCCTGGTTATTATAATTCCATAAAAGAGATAGTTTAGTGTGAATTTGTCTACAGTATTGAGATTATAACTCTTATGTGATTTATTCTAAATTAATTTAAGAGTATTAATTCACTTTTAGGAACGTAAGTCATTGCCAGCGTGATTCATTTGCTGTTTATGAAAAGTCTTGGTCTTAATGTTGTTTAGTAATAATGGAGAAGGATCATTTAATTAACATGATTTTTCATTGTATGGATCTAACCAGTCATTTTTTAAGAAAAGAATGGCTAATTCACCTGTTCTTTTTTGGGAAACTGAATGGTTTGTTCTAGCTGAATTCAAATAGATGTTTAGTTGGTAGAACAATTACTTTGTGTGCACATGGTACATGTTATTTATTTGGACACATTTGCTTTTTTCTATTTTATTCTTAATTGGTTTGACTGCGTCCTTAAAAGCTGCTCTTTAGACTGGCAGCCAAAAATCCCACATGTCTGAGAGAAGTGCCAGATAAGTGTTCGTGCTCCAATTTCCCTAATCCTTAATTTTTAGAGGTCATTGAAATCACCATTTGATAGAGTGTGGAAGTGTGTTTTGAACTGTGGCATGGGAAAAAAATTAACAGTTTAGTGACTTGTGTGTTGTGCTTTTAACATATGTTAACTCATTCAATTATTAGAATTCTATGAGGTAGATGGCCTATCAGTTTTATAATAAAAATTGAGGGTAATTAGCATGTCCCAAATTTTAAGTGGCAAGAGTATGATTTGAAACTATCTCCATCTTCAAGTCTGTTCTCTCTGTTACTCATGTGGTGACATGGGTCTCTGTCCACTATATTACTGATGCTGTTAAAGTATTTCAGGAAGATGAGGCAGATAACGGGATAAGTAGGCGTAGTAAGGAGATTGCACTTCACAGGAGGTCACAGGTCAGCTTTACTTGGAGTGTAGATCTGTGAATGTGTGTGTGACAACTCATATGTTGTCTTTGTGTGGTTTCCCAGTCCGTGAATGAAGATCACATCTGTTTCATGCTTCCAGGGGTGCATGTTGGTTGTCTGTGTGAGCTTCAAAACTAATAAAAAATTTACTAATGTAATAACATTATACATTATGATTATGGCACATCCTGTGGCTTGGTGAGTGGTATCATTCGTTTAACCAAGAAACACTCAGTTGATCTTGGCAGTAGGCCATTGAAACTCAAAGAAATAGATAGCATCTGTCAATCACAGTCATTTCTTGGAAGGAAGCATTGAAAAATGGCACAGCGGTTATTCTCCTTGACCTCTTTCTCTGAAAGGGAATTGGATTAGGCAAGCTGGTTTCATAATAGAGTAGAGCTTCTCTCTTGTCCCTGGGGAATTGAAGCTGAGCAGCCAGACTTGCTCTGTGAAGCCAGTACAATCTGGTTTTAAGGGATTTAACTAAATTCACTGTGATTAAGGTTTTTATAAGGGATGTGCATTGCAAAGCAGCAGCTTTAAAATGCTACCTATGAATCAGTCCATGTCTGTAGATGGAGAACAGAACAGAACAGAACCGCTAGTAAGTTCAGGGATGGTCCTCAACAATCCCATGGTACTTTAAATAGGAGCCTAGGTTTCAAAGCTGCAAATAGCAAAAGGGGCCATTGTACAGACTATGGAGCTGAGTCCTCTTGTAAGATGACTCAAGGATTTTATTTCACTGTACAGAAAGAGAAAACCATGTTGGGCTTAGTAGCACATGCCTGTATTCCCAATAGTGAGCAGACAAGAAGCAGGAGGAGTACAGCAGGTTTGAGGTCAGCCTAGTCTGCATAGTAGCTCCAGGCCAGTCAGAACTACATAGCATGACCTTGTCATGAAAAAAAATAAAACTAACCTAAAGGTAAACACACAACACATAGCAGGAATACAGTAAGTATAGGGATATTTAATAGAAACCAGTCACAGCCCAGATGTAATTAATGGCACTCTCTTGTAATCTCAGCACTTGGGAAACAGAGGCAGTTGGATCTCTGTTAGTTCAAAGCCAGCCTGATTCACATAGCAAATTCCAGGCCAGTCAAGGGTAGGTACATAGTGAGACCCTGCTCTAAAAAACAAACAAACAAACAAAAAACAGAATTTTAATTATTACCTTAAAAATGAAGGCAGTATACTGTCAGAGAGACTACTTGAAATGATTATTGTAATTACATAATTATAGGCATGCTGGAGAGGCCCCCTGTACCCTGGTAGAACTCAATTTTGTCTTTGATCTGCTGATCTTGCTTAGTTCCTTTTACAAACAGTGACTGGCTTTGCTAGGAGTTTTATACAATGCAAAGCCCTTATGATTATTTTTTAAGTGGTTATTAATTAGCCTTGCATCTTGGTGCATGTCTTCACTCTCAGCTTGCAAGAGGCTGAGGCAGGATGATCGAAGTAGATTTGGGGCCCACCCGGCTACACAGTGTAACCCTGTCTCAAGAAGAAAAGCAAAATAGTGCTGGGGAGATGGTTTAGTGGGTAAGAGTGCTTGCTCTGTAAGCATGAGGAGTTAAAATCCCTAGCACTCACATAAAAAGCTGGGCCATGGCTTCGTATGCCTGTAACCCTTCCTGGCATTGTGGGGCAGAAACAGGCAGAAGCTGAGAGCCAGCCTGTCAGCTTAACCTGAAACAGTGAACTTGCAGTTCAGTGAGACCTATCTCAAGACAGCAGGGTAGAGGGTGATAGGGAAGGTGCTTGTGCTTGAATTCCTTCTCTGGCCTCCTCATGCTCATGTAGGGGTGGGTGCACCCTCACACTTTACACACCAAACAAACTCATGCAAGCTCACACATGTGTACTCACACAGAGACACACATAAACAATAGCAACAACAACAAAACACCAGCAGCAAATAGAAAAAAGTCTGATTATCCTAAAATGGCTACTTAAAACCGTTTTTAGTGGTTTGCATCATGGTGCAGCTACAGAAAGCTAAGGCAATAGGATCTCAAGGTCAAGATCATGTCTGGCAACAGGCCTTCTTTCAAAAATAAAAAGTAAATAAGGGTAAAAAATAAATAAAATTTTATCACCATACTTAGGAGAAAACAGTTGGTCAAGAGAAAAATGAAGGACCTAATGAGCGGAGAGGAGAGACTGTTAGCAAGGCAGTGAGAAACCACTGTGTTCCTTAGTACCTTATTATACCACCAATCACAGACTGTTCCCTCTCAAATTCTTTCTCATAAAATCAGATCATGGAAAGAAAGATAAAATTACTCTCAGGTGTATGTTGGCTTTTGTTGGGCTTAAATATTTTGGCCCTCTAGTATAACCTGCTCTTTGATCAAGAGGAAATGCCTAGGGTTTACTACAGTGGAAATCTTTAAGGCATTGTTGTATAAGTGATTTAAAAGAATGCTTAAACAGGTTCCAAAGATGGACTTACAGAAGAGATGAACATGTATTTTCTTACCTATCCAATGTGCTCGGTTTGAGCTCTTACCCTTGCTTGTTGAGTTAGGGGTTAGAGACATTAGTTTATGCTTTGTTTTTCTAGATTAGTATATTTCAGCCTGACTGAAGTGGGTGCTTACATTAGTCAGAGCTCTGTGTGTGTTTGTCTTACCTGGTGCTTCCTCATCTCCAAATGTTGGGGATGCACCAGGCAAAAGGTCTATATAGGTATAAAGAGGAAGGTGGCTGCTGCCAGACAACTATTCATGTCTTTTTGTTTGTTTGTTTGTTTGGGTTTTTTTTTTTTTTTTGGTTTTTCAAGACAGGGTTTCTCTGTGTAGCTTTGGAGCCTGTCCTGGCACTCGCTCTGGAGACCAGGATGGTCTCAAACTCACAGACATCCGCCTGCCTCTGCCTCCCGAGTGCTGGGATTAAAGGCATGCGCCACCAACGCCCGGCTTTCATGTCTTCTAATTATAATTTTGTTTGTAGCATATGTGTCCCCTCGGTCGTGATGGTTCAGGGGTTGCCCATGGATCCTTTGCACTCAATATACTTGACTTTGAAATGAGTTTCATCTTAAATTTACCTGAGTTATAAATGCTACTAAAATTAGAAGTACAGAAAAAGCGTGCAGCAGACAAGCCCCTAAACCGAAGCCACAGTGTGGCGCTTTGGAAACAAGTGAGCTGTGCTGGAACATGAAGTCCTGGTGTGACAGCCATGTTGGAAGTTGGGACAGGAAGCTGAGAATGCTTTTGCCTTGCGCATCTCCCTGTGCAACATTAGAAATTGCTGTGGCCCTTTGGACTGAAGGCTCAGAAGTTAGGCCAGAAGTGGTAGTGCACATCTTTAATCCCAACACTTGGGGAGCAGAGACAGCAGATCTCTGTGAGTTCAAGGCCAGTGTGGTCTACATAGTGAATTCCAGTACAACTGGAGCTACATAGTGAGACCCTGTCTCAAAAAACAAAAACAAAAAAAACAAACCCACAAACAATAACAACAAAGGTTCACAAGAGGATACTCTTCCTGTCATTTACAATGAGTTAAACCTCCATCTTTCCTCCTTTCTTACCCCCCCTCTCCCTTCCCTGTCTTTCTCTAATGTTTTTGTTTTTGCTTTTTGTGAGATGGGATCTTCCTCTGACTCCTGAGCTGGGTCTATAGGCATGCCATGCCTTTACTTCTTTATGAGAAAAATATTTAAGGAAGATGTTTTCATGCATGAAAGTACTTGGTGATTGATAAAGAGACTTGGAGCTATTATAACCAGTACCTATCAGTCATTTCCAGTACACAATTAAATAGACACAAGTGAGAAGAAATCCTGAGTTTTGATTTGATAGGAAAGATGCTAACCTCACTGAGAGAAAATGGTTAGAAAATATCTGTTCTAGTGGCAAGAGAAGAAAAAAAGTGAATAAATACACACACACACACACACACACACACACACACACATTTTGAAGGGAATGGAAAGAGTTCACCAGCAGGACACCCTTTTTATTTCTTGGTGAATTCTGACTTAGGAAATAGAAGTTATTTTCTTTGTAATGTTTTTGTCAAGTGTGGGGGCGTGTATTCTGTTCTCTTTAACTAAATATTTCAAGGAAAGGATCAGAAGTAAAATTCCTACTAGTGTACCAGACTTTATGGCTCTGGTTTGGTTAGGAGCTGTCTCCACCTACTGGTCACAGATGACTTGGTGTTTTATGTGGGCTCATGCTCATTCCTCTTCTTCAGTGTATGACAGCTGCACAGCGAGGCTCTCAGTGACGAAATACCATACCTTTGTGTAGCCTTTCCTAGAAGTTCTAGAAGACTGATAGAGTGTTCTTACTAAAATTGGCCTGTGAGATAATTGCAGAGACAGCAGGGCTTCAGGAACTAAACCAAAAAAGTTGAACTCTGATGAGTATTTCATTTGCAGTGTGTGTTTGATATTTGTCATTGTTCCCTGTCAAGTCTCACTTATGTATTAAATGACTTAGATGTATTAATGACTTAGAGCGGGGGGGGGGGGGCATACTTGCTAAGCATGACTGATGGTGTGAGCCTCTAATTCTAGCACCCTAGAGGAAGAAGCAGGAGGTAGAAGCTAGCCTTCAGCTACATACTGAGTTTAAAGCTAGCCAGGGCCATATAAGATCATCTCTCAAAATTAAATAAACAAAATAAACAAAACTGACTTTGGCCAAGGGCCAGCAAAGTGTCATTATGTTATTTTTAGTCTGTGTAGGCAACATGGTTTTCATTGTAGTTATTCAACTAATGTCATACAAAAGTAGCCATAGGTAATATACAAATACTAAGTGTAGCTCTATTTTAAAAATACCTTTATTTATGGAATCTAATATTTGCCCTGCACCAGATACATTGTTCTTTTGTACTTTTTCAACTGTACATCATTATCTTCACTTTCTTGTTTCTCTTTCTTTCCCTCTTCCACATATTCACTCACATATGTAAGTGTTCTTTCCTTAGTTTATATATATATATATATATATATATATATATATATATATATAATATATATAAAGACATTGGGACTGGAGAGATGGCTCAGAGGTTAAGAGCACTGACTGCCCTTCTAGAGGTCCTGAGTTCAATTCCCAGCATCCACATGGTGGCTCACAACCATCTGTAATGAGATCTGGTGCTCTCTTCTGGTGTGCAGGCATGCACGCAGATAACTGTATGCATAATAAATAAATAAAATCGTTAAAAAAAGGCATTATGAAAAAAATCCAGGAGGCTGGAGAGATGGCTTAGAGGTTACCAGCACTGACTGCTCTTTGAGATGACCCAGTTTGATTCCCAGCACACACATGACAGCTCGAAGCATTTCCTAACTCCAAGGAAATTCAGCACCCTCTTCTGACCAAGGGTGCCAGGCACACATGATGAACAGACAAACATGAAGCCAAAACAACCCTTCATATAAAACCATGAAATAGTTAAAGGATTCACTAGGGTCAGGAAGATGACTCTGCAAGTTAAAGTGCTTGCTGTGCAAGTCTGATGGAGTTGATTGTGACCCTGAGAACCCACAGTAGAAGAGAGAACCTACACCTGCAAGTTGTCTTTTGACTTCCCCACATAATAAAAAGATTAGCACTTGTCACCAGAGTTAAGGTAACATAATTCACTTTAAGGAATATGTGTTTTCCCAACTTTAATAACTCTGGAATTGGGGTGTCAATTTAATTGGTAACACTTTTCCATGTTGTTGTGTGGATTACCTGGCCAGCATTTTTGCTTTTGTTCCTCCTCCAGATCCTTCTCTACGTTTACAACACACGATGTCACATCTATTCCTTTGACCTACCCTCATTATTACATGTTAGGTTCGGATTCAAGACACTTCAGGACCTTCTCCTTATTTCCGCCATTAAGTTCCTTGCTTTGCCCTTATCTTTCAATGACAGTATGTCAAGTGTTTCCCAAGCATTCTGGTCAACATTCTTTGCCTTTGCTCTGGAATCTCTCCCTGACTGCAATGTGGATATCATTAATTCCTACCCATTTTGACAGTCACTACCATTTCCTCCCATGTTTTCTATTCCTTATTACACCCATGTTGTAAGTATGTGTTTATAAGTCTGGCCAGTGAGATGGCTCAGCACATTGCTACCAAAACCAATGAGCTGAGTTCAATCCCTAAGACTCACAGGATGGAAGGAGAGAACTCACTCCTGTACGTTGTTTTATAACCTCCACACGTATGCCTGTGTGCACCTGTATATACAAACATGCACATTTTAAAGAAAATGTAATAAAAGTTAAAAGTCTGGTACAACTGTGAGTTACTTGAGGGTGTTTAATGAAAGTTTGTTAAACTAAAGGAACTATGGAGATGTAGTCTGTTATTAGTACAGTTATTTAAAAAGGGAGATAAGTTTGAAAGAAAGTTTAGCAAGGAAATATCTTAGATAGCAGTACAGTTGAGGGGGAAACTACCTGCCAATTCAGGGTTATCAGCAAGCTATTTAAGTACTTGGCAGGCTAAGACATGTACAGTAGTAATCTGTCTGGAAAGTTGACATTGGGACATAATTCTACTTTTGTTTTAGAGGTTGAAGAGATACAAGAGATTTGGCAGGAGGTAAACACACAAACAAACAAATACATGCAACCCCAGAGGGCAAAAGAGAGACAGTAATGGCAGATAAACTTGGTTTGAGCTTAAAATGTGATCTGATAGTCCAAGAAAAGCCAGTGCTATTCTGAGCAGCTAACAAAGAAGAACTGTGTCACAGGATAGGGAGCCAGCAAGAGCCCACTGGGAATATTACATTTAGTACAGTGTCAGCATGGCAGAAACAGAAGGCAGTGGCTGAGAGCAGTTGCAGTGCCAAAGGATGCTCAGATGCATCCAGGAAGAGGATGCTGACCGGTATCTGCACATTATTAGCATTAGAGCAGGAGAAACACTGATCTAGGCTAAAAAAAATCATCATCATCATCTTCTTCTTCTTCTTCTTCTTCTTCTTCTTCTTCTTCTTCTTCTTCTTCTTCTTCTTCTTCTTTTTCTTCTTCTCCTCCTCCTCCTCCTCCTCCTCCTCCTTCTCCTTCTCCTTCTCCTCCTCCTCCTTTTTTTTGGACATAGGGTCTCACTATGCAGCTGTGGCTGTCCTGGAACTCATTATGGTAGACCAGGCTTTCCTTGAACTTATAGAGATGTGCCTGCCTCAGCCTTCCAAGTGCTGAGATTAAAGGTGTGCACCATCCCACCTGGCTTAGAGAGCTTAATAAGAAGATGAAACTAAGGGCAGGTAAATGAGCATCTCTCCATAAGAAATGCCCCATGTCATTATTTTGGATAATTCTGCTGTCTTTACCCTTTTGGACACTATGTAGTGAGAAGTTGTAAGGCCTCATGTTAGGATGGTGAAGTACTTTTCCTGAAGAAATGTTGAGAAGCATTTTGGTCTCATGAGCAGAGTTTTCCTAGAAAGTAGCCTATAGCAGCTTCGTTTAATATTTATAAACATTTTATTAAGCACTATATACAAGAAGGCACATGGTTCTTGAGGTTCTGAAATAAAACCACTAACCAGGTCATTATAGGCTTTATGCACCTGAGTTTGTCTCAATAGTTAAAGAATTTTAATGGATTTTGTAAAATGTAGTAAAAATAGAATAGTAGTAGAAATAGACTGAATGTAAACTTTTAAAGAAAGAAAATGACTCCTGTTTAAGTGATTGTTGCCTTTCATGAGATGCCATTGCATGTATACATAGGTGAAGATTTTGCTTGTTGATAGTGATACAGAAACCTTGATCTGATAACATATTTTCCAGGGTGTTTTTAATTCCAGAGAGAAGTTTTATTGCCTTGATTGCTGGCTGGGTCTCTCATATTCTTCATTCAAGATAGGACAAAGAGGACTGGAGAGATGGCTGAGAGTGGGGGATTCGACACCCTCTTCTGGCCACTAAGGGCACTGTATGCATGTAGTGTACTTAACATGCAGGCCAAACACTCGTGCACATAAAGTAAAAGTAAGATACAGCAAAGAAAATTGTGACCATTTACAGATGAGTTCTGTTTTCTGAGGCAAATACCGTTGAGTTTTATACCAAAGAAACCCACAGCATACTTTTATAAAACAAAAGGACAAAAAGCATATATTTCTTTTCCATTTCTGGACTCCATGCTGTCTAACTATAAGGAGCTATGGTGCAGCTCTACGGACAGGGTCAGGTGTGAAGAATATGGTGCCAGGGCCCGTTTAAGCAGCAGCCAAGTCTCTTCTTATTGAATTAATTATGCACCCCACCCCATCAGTGTAGATTCTCCAGGTGTCAAATGTCAAGACACACAGCTTTACAAGATGAGTTGGTGTAGCACATATGAACAGTGAGGGGAAAAAGCCGAAAGTAGTAGTGAGAGCTTCCAGGATGTGATGTAAAGCCTGTTACCTGTGCCATACGATAGAAAGAAGAGTGGATAGGAGATGTTTCACTTGAAGTTCAGCTGAGAAAAATCCCAGATAGGTTCATACAGAGTCCTCAAGCAAAGCTCACCTGTACTTTGGAGTCCCGTACAGCAGTGATTCTCAACCTTCCTGATGCTTCGACCCTTTAATACAGTCCTCGTGTGGATTCCTCCAACCACAATTTTTTTTTTCATTTCTACCTCACAACTGTATTTTTGCTACTGTAACGAATCATAATTTAAATATCTGTGTTTTCCCACAGTCTTAGGTGACCCCTGTGAATGGGTTGTTCTGCCTCAAAGGGGTCACGACCCACAGGTTGTGAACCACTGCTCTAGAATGGGAGCAGAATGGGTTGTTGTTAAATCTGATGTTAACTGTAGATTTTTGTTAGCTGCCCTTTATGAAGTAGAGAAATTCTGTTATTAGAGGGAGGGGCTCTGGGCTTGGATGGGCTTTTGAAACCTCAAAGCCCACCTCCAGTGACACACTTCTCCAACAAGGCCACATCTCCTAATCCTTTTCAAATAATGTCATTTGAAATATATAAGCCTGTGGAGCATGCTTATTCCAACCATGGCATTTCTCATCCCAAGTGCTGGGATTATAGGCGTGATCCACTACTCTTTGTTGTTTGTTTGTTGGGGCCTGCACAATGGCTTAGCAGGTGAAGGCACTTGCTGCTGAGCTTGCTGACTTGAGTTCAATTGTCAGGATCCACCTAGAGGAAGTTGTAGGAGTTGGTTCTCTCCTTTCTCCTTCACATGAGTAAAGCACTCTTACCCATTGAGCCATCTTGCCAGCCCCGTATGTCTAAGGTTCTAACCCCAGTGTGGTGATGTGTGGGGGTGATGTAGATTAGCTCTTGACAGGATGTGTTTTCTTGTAAGAAGAGGAAGAAATACCAATGCATCCTCTCTTCCATTTGAGGATACTGGATGACAGCAACTATCAGCAATCTGGGAAACAGACTTGAACGGGGCCCTTCACAAATGGACTTTGCTGGCACACTGATTTGCCCCCTCTTATGTTGCAGAACTGTAAGAAATCAATTCCCACTGCCTAAACCATCCAATCTATGATATTTTGTTGTAACAGCCTGAGCAAATTGAAGCATCTATGATGTGCTAAAGGAGAAAAATATTTTGAAAGTAATGAGAAACTATCATATTATTCTCTTTGGCTAGTTATATTGTATTTCCTGATTTGTATGCTTATTAGTTTTATTTGTTACATCTTTAGTCAATATTGGCTTTAAGCATTTATCTTTCTATTTTGCTTAGATGATTCATTTTACTAAGTTCTTAAAAATATCTTTATTACATTTGTTTATTATGTGTGGGCAGGTCATATCCCAGTGTGTGTGAGGAGGTCAGAGGACAACTTGTAGGAGTCAATTCTTTTTTTACACCATGTGTACCCTAGGGATCAAACTTTGGTCATCAGGCTTGGTGGCAAGTGCCTTTACCTGCTACATCTTTGAGCGGTCCCTTAAGCTTTTAATAAATGGAGACAGTGTTTTATTGTGCTTCTAGTACAGTATTTTTCAAAGTAGCATGAAAGTTCATTTTCTTTTTTTTTCTTTGAGACAGGGTTTCTCTGTAACTTTGGAGCCTGTCCTGGTGTAAGGATTCAGGCATTATGCTGGCCTGCCTCTGTCACCTGGCAGAATACACTCAGGCAGTACCCTGGTCAGCCCAGGGTTCCATAACTACTAGTCCTCACACAGGTGCAAAGGACCCCTTTAAAAGAAAGACCGCTGCTCACTTTGCTCTCGTTTTCTCTCTTTTTCCGGCTGGTTCCCTGGGGGCAGACAGGACTTCTCCTGTCTCCCTCATTTCTGTCCTCTCTCTGTCTGTGTCTCTTTTCCTCTTTTCTTACCTCCGCCTCAATAAAACTTTCAATAGGAGTCACGTCTACAGGTCTCTGTTTCCCCATCCGCCTGAGTCCATCACCCACCCCAGGACCGTGGTGCCATCGGGACGGGGGACCTGCTACCTGCGGTCACAACCCATTATTCATTATTCCTAACACCTAGAACTAGCTCTTGTAGACCAGGCTTGTTCTCAAACTCACAGAGATCCACCTGCCTCTGCCTCTCTCTCTCTCTCTCTCTCTCTCTCTCTCTCTCTCTCTCTCAATTTTAAAAGTAATAAATTTTAAAAGAATTAATATGTACAGCTGTTGATTAAAAATTAATGGTATGCCGGGCGTTGGTGGCACACGCCTTTAATCCCAGCATTCGGGAGGCAGAGGCAGGAGGATCTCTGAGTTCGAGGCCAGCCTGGTCTCCAGAGCAAGTGCCAAGATAGGCTCCAAAGCTACACAGAGAAACCCTGTCCCAAAAAACCAAAAAAAAAAAAAAAAAAAAAAAAAAATTAATGGTATGAGTTTGTCTCACAGTTTTTTGTGCTTCTTCTTCTTCTTTTTCCTCCTCCTCCTTCTCCTTCTTTTCTTCCACACCTTATAGGTCTTTTGCTTATGTATCATATTTCCATGTGTGCAAATATGAGTGTCTTAGTGGATTGTTTGTTTTTATTTTATTATTATTTTAGGTGTTTGTTTTTGAATGAGAGAGAGAAAGATAAGGTATGGATTTGGGTGGGTAGAGAAGTGGAGAGGAACTGGGAGGAGTCAGAATATACTTTATGAAAAAGCCATTTCCAGCAAAAAAAAAAAGAATCATTTTTAAGAATTATGTATGACTGTATCTATGTATTGGTAGATAAAGACCTAAAAAGGATGAACTAACTGCAATTCTTATTCAGAGGCAGTGCTAGGAAAGTATATAGGGTTAATTTTATTTTTCATTGTTTTATTTTAAATAGCAATGAATAACATTTTAAGCATACATAAGTAAAAAAGTAAGATCACAAAAAAATTAAAGAAGTCATAAAACCCAAAATTGATAAGTGAAACATAAAAAGTAACCTCCAAATAGGAAAAGAATGAGAGCAGGAGAAACTTGCACTTCTACTTCTGTTCAGAGTCCTGTATTTATATTTTTTAAGATTTTTACATTTTGTTATTTATATGTATGAATATTTTGCCTGTATATATGTATATCATGTGTGTGTCTGGTACCCACAGAAGACCCTTGAAACTGGAGTTATTGTTGGTTCTGAGACAACATGTGGGTGCTGGGAATTGAACCCCAGTCCTCTGGTGAGCAGCTAGTGCTCGTAACCACTGAGCTATCTCTCCAGCCCCCCAAGACATGCATATTTCTAAAATGAATAAAATCCTGTGTAGACAAAGGAGTGAAGAGATGAACATTTTTTTATTCATGATGATGGGAATATAAATTGGTAATTTTCTTTTGAGCACATTGGCAGTAGAGAATATTATTTCTTTTCTCTTGAATTCTCCTTCTTGGAATTTAAAGAGGTAAGCCAGATATGGTGGTACATACTTGTCTTGCTAGTGCAGTGCATTTTGTTTTGTTTTATTTTACCTACTCTTGCATAGCTGTGACCACAATACCAAAGAGAACAACTTAAAGGGAAGAATTAATTAGTTTGGCTCACTGTCTGAGATTTCAGCCCATGGTCCATTGGTTCTGTTTCTGGGTCAATGGCAAAGCAGAGACTGTGTAAAGAACAAAGCTGTTCACTGAAGATGAGGAATAAGAAGTAGAAAAGCTACTGGGATGGGCCAGGGCACAATACAGCTCAAAGGGACATGTTCCTTATGAGCCTTCCTCCAACTGGGCCTCTTACCATTGTCTCAACAATGCCATGGTATTCTAAGTTTAATGAAGAGTAACCCATTGATCAGGTCACGTATTTCATGGCTTAAAAGGTAGAAGCATTTGCTGTGCAAGCCTGACAGCCTGAGTTTGACCCCTGGGATCCACAGTGGGAGGAGAGAACCAAATGCTGAAAGTTGTCCTCTGACCTCCACAGAAGCATATAGACATGCTTACACTAGCACACACACACACACACACACACACACACACACACACACACACACACACACACACACACACATGCTACTACTGATAATAATAATTAAATAAATGGTTGGACAAGAGGAAGAAGAGGAAGGGGGAGGAGGAGGGGGAGGAGGAGACTGAAGACCCAGTTCCTTTCCCAGAGCTCATCAGGTGACAAATACCTACAATCATGAGCCTGCTAAGGACATTTCATATTCAGACCGTAACATGGACATAAAAGAATCACTAGGCCAGCCTGGACTGCATAGGCTGCCTTTTTTCTCACACCAAGATAAAAGAAAAGGGTGCTCGGGATGCAGCTGAGTTGGTTCTCCTCTGCGCACCACATGAGACCTGGTTTAGTTGTGTCCACCTATGACATAGCACTTGAGAGATGGGATCAGGAGGATGAGAAAGTCAAGGCCATCACTGGCTACTCAGCCAGTCTGTCTCAAGAAGAGATGCTTGCCTTATATGCAGAAAGCCCTGGTTCCATCCCTAGCACCACAAGAACAACAAAGTGGCACACACCTGTAATTCCAGCACTTGGATGGTGGAGGCAGAAGGATCAAAAGTTCAAAGTCATCCTTGGCTAAAATAGTAAATTGGAAGCTAGCTTGGGCTACATGAGAACCTGTCTCTTCAAAAAGAACAGCAATAAAAAGATTTAGATTTAGTGACTAGGTATGGTGGTACTACTCATCTATAATCAGAACTTTGGATCCTGAGTTTGAGACCAGCCTGGGATGCATACCAAGTCCAGTATAGCTTTTTAGATGTGTAGTTAGAGCCTATAAAAACCAAGGCTGGGGGTATAGCTCAGTGTCTGAGCACTCTTTAACCCCAACTGAAGTCCTGAGTTGATCCTGAATACTGAAAGAAAGAAAGGAAAAATCCAGGCAGTGGTGGTGCACGCCTTTGATCCCAGCACTTGGGAGGCAGAGGCAGGCAGATCTCTGTGAGGTCAGCCTGGTCTACAGAGTGAGTTCCAGGACAGCCAGAGCTACACAGAGAAACCCTGTCTCGAAAAAACCAACACCAAAACCAACCAACAAACAAAAACCCCAAAGAAGAAAATGTGAAGGTTTGTGTATTCAGTTACTATTTATAATATAAACTTAGACTCAGGTTAATATATAGCGATCGGGAATATTTTGGATAATAGGGATTTTTAAATTTTAACTTCATGCATCTGAGTAGTTTTCCTATACGTATACTTGTGCATTTAGGAGGCAGAAGCAGGCAGATTTCTAAGTTCAAGGCTGCCCTGATTTACACCATAAGTTTCCAGACAGCTAGAGCTACAAAATGAGACCCTGTCTTCAAAGAGAGGAATAAATAGGACTCAAAGGGGATTTTTTATATATTATTATTATTACTTATAAATGTCTGGCCTTCGCCTGGCTTGTTTCTGTCCAGCTTTTCTTAAATAACCCCATCTATCTTTTGCCTCTGGGCTTTTACTTTCTCTGTTTCTGTATACCTTCCATTACTTCTTACGCTGTGGCTTGCTGTGGAGCTGGGTGGCTGGCCCTTGCGTTCTCCTCCTTCACTCTCTTCTTGTATTTATTCTCTCTGCCTGCCATCCCTGTCTGTCCTTTCCTCTGCTTTGCTATTGGCCATTCAGATCATTATTAGACTAAACAGGTGTTTTAGACAGGCAAAGAAACACAGCTTCCCAGAGTTAAACAAATGCAACATAAAATTATAATGCAGCAATCTTTGCATCATTAAACAAATGTGCCACAACATAAAAATGTAACCCTTCTTCAGATAATATTCCACAGCACTATACAACATGCTTATCATGGTAGCTGGCATTTTAAAACTAGTTTCATTAGGATAGAATAAGAAGCTAGAATTTAGTGCATGTCTCTGCTATTTATCTTTTTGTACCTAGTATTTCGCTTGTTACAGACTATACCACTTGAGACTTATTTCTTAGGTCTATCTGGATGTAGAATGATGCAACTGCATTTAAAAATGAGCACATTAATTAGAGATGAGAATTAGTGAAATTGTTTTTGTTTTTAATATTAAATTTCTCTCCATCTCTCTCCCTTAGGTACATTCTCTTTGGGCACTGTGTGTGTGTGGTGTGTGTGTTTAGATCAGAGGACAGTTTGGGAGAGTGTGTTCTCCTTCCACCATATAAAAACTTCCCTATATTAAAAAAATGTCAGGGCTGGAGAGATGGCTCAGAGGTTAAGAGCACTGGCTGCTCTTCCAAAGGTCCTGAGTTCAATTCCCAGCAACCACATGATGGCTCACACCATCCAAAATGAGATCTGGTGCCCTCTTCTGGTCTGCAGGGACACATGCAAACAAAACACCTATACATAATAAATAAATAAATCTAAAAAAAAAGGTCATAAGTAGTAATAGTTGGATGTTACTATGATAAAGTTTTGTCTTTTAAAATTATCTGCAGTGAAAAATGATGACTCTTATAATTAAAGTCCTTAAAAGGGCTGGGTGGGTTAAAAAAAATACCCCCCCCATTTCTGGTTATGTTTTGAAGATGTATTTCCTAGTTTGGGTGTATTCACTCTTGATCCCTGAAACTTCCTTTTGGCACTAGATTATAAAAACTAGAATGTTGAAACAGCCATGTTAGTTTGAAATCTGAAGGTGTTGAAATCTTTCAGAGATATAATTGAAACGGTTACTCAGTTCTGTAATCTGGGACCACAGCCTCTCAGTGACAGGACGCAGAAGAGAGAAGCACAGCACTGAACAGAGAAATCCTGGCTCTTCTCTCAGGGCTTTTGCTAGAAAATCCTCCTCTATCACTTCTTTTACTCTTTCCTGTTGGTTTAAGGTCTTTGTACCTGAATGGGAAGAATTTGAACCAATTATAAGCAAATAACTCTTTTTGTGCCTTCCTTTGTGTGCATTTCTGTTGCCATGTCAACAAAATACAGCTGACATTGAGTAAACCAGATGCTGCTTGTGTACTCCCGAGAGGGAGGTAAATGTGGAGAACTAGAAGGAGGCAAACTGAGAAGAAACAGTGTGCTTGCCTTTGTTCTCTGTTAGCTGCCTGTTTTGGTCCTTACTCTCTTCTCAGATGCTCAGAGACATAGCTAATATGTCTTCTTCCTTTGCATGTTGGAACCTTGTTACTATTTGGGCTAAAATAACTGTGTACAAGCTGTCTTTCAGAACCAGAAAACATAAAATGATTGGTGGTAGTTATGACACAGGGCTCATGATTTGGGGGTTCAAAGGGCTACATTCTGGGTAGTAGCATTCAGAGTAGATCCTAAGTGACTGAGGAACTGCACTGGAGTTTCTGTGCAAAGATTATGTATTCCTTACTCAATAATTTACAGTCAGAAACATTGGACAATGATAGCAGAGACCTAATACACATGTCATACTTTTAGTACATATGTTTGGTGAATCCTAAAGGTGAAATCATTCGGTAAGAAACTACCTACATTTTTAAGTTTGCAAGACTGACACCCAACAGTTCTTCAAATTGACTGCACTTGCACTTTCTCCATATCTAGTGAGGATCCTTTAGAATAGAATAGATATTTAAACATTGGGAGGTGGAGGAGGCAGGAGGATCAGAAGTTTGAAGTCAATGAGTTTGAGGTCTGCTTGGGCTACATGATGCTTTATCTAAAAACAAAAACTCCAAAATTCATTGTAGTCATGTGACAGGAAAGACTGGTAACAGTCCTTGCTCATGTCAGTAAGTAGTTATGAATCTACCTATCGGCTCACTTCTTCACTGCAGCGATTAAAATTCTCCCCATTTGGTAATCCGTTTTCACTTTTTCTTTGTTTCTCCTATTTCCTCATTCTGCATTTTTTTTTTTTATCGTTTTACTCCTTGAATTTTACTAAAGCATACCCTCTCAGCTATCACTTCTTGTGGAGGGTGAATGTGAGCTAAATTTTGAGTTCTTTCATGTTTGAGAATATCCATATTATTTTCTTATATATTTCTGGTTATTTGGCCCAGATTGGGATTCTCTGATTGACTTTCTCTTAGAATTTTGGAAGAGTACCATATCCAGTGTTGCTTATGGAGTTTGTTCCCTCCAGTTTCTGTTTGTATGGTTCCTCTGCCAACTCCTAGTGAAGTCTTAAACATACTTCTTTTATCTTTGGTCATTGTGCTAGTTTTTTTAATTAAAATTTCGTGTGGCTTGGTATGAACTTTCTTACGTGTTGGCAGAGCATTGGATGAAAGTTTCCCCTCCCGTCTCTTGAGATTTAGTACAGACTAGATAATTTCTTCCTTCTTGTTTCATCTCCTGTATCTACTTTCCCTTCCTTTGTGTGGCAGTACCCATTTACAGCGTTTAGCCAAGTAAGTGATCTGTCATGGCTGTCTTACATAGTCAATTGTTCCTGGTGGGAAGAAAATTCTGCATATTCAATACCACCAACTGCTACGCATTACACTTAACAGTATAGGGAAGGAGAATTTTCCTCTGTCCATCTCAGGTTCAGTGACTTGGCCTGCAGTTTATACTGATAGAGGACATTAATGAAAGAAACAAACAAAAGGTTATTAACAAACAGAGGATCATCAATATGCACATGCTATGTGCATACAAGAGATCTCAGTGGTGAGTAACTCAACAGGGTAATTAGAATTCAGGTTTATATCAGACCTTAACCCCAAGCGGCAATTTTATAGAGAAGTGACAAGAGAAAAGAAGCTAGTGCTACCAGGGTGTGTGCTGTGGGAAGACAGATGGGAAAACTGCTGGCAGGTCAGGGCTAGTTCATAAGGTTTGCTTGTGTGACCTCTTCATCCTCTTGTCTCCACTGAGACACTTTTGACCCCACCTTGACAAGAGAAGTGGTGGTGGGACATTTTTGAAAGTGTTCTGTTTTCAGACAGTTGGGAGGAATATAGAAATATAAAAATATGCTATAAAGGTTCATACCCCTCATAGAATTTTCTACAAGCAGAGCCAGGTATGGTGGCTCGAATCTGTGTATTCCCAACACTTAGGAGGCAGTGATGGTTAATATTTATAATTAACTTGACAGGATCACCTAGAAGAGTGGTTCTCAAGCTCTCTAATGCTGTGACCCTTTAATACAGTTCCTCATATTGTGGTGACCCCAACCATAAAATTATTTTCATTGCTATTTCATAAGTGTAGTTTTGCTACTGTTATGAATTGTAATGTAAATATGTGTTTTCTGATGGTCTTAGGCTACCCTTGTAAAAAGGTCTTTCAGCTTCCCTCAAAGGGGTCACCCCACAGGTTGAGAACCACTGACCTAGAAGGTGTGTCTGTGAGGGGACATCTAAATTAGGTTAGCCTCTGGGCATGTGTGTAGGGGTTACTAGGATTAGGTTAACTGAGGTTAACCTTACTGGGTGGGACGATCTACCTTAATTGTGAGTAGGTGGCACCATTCCATGGGCTAGAGTCCTGAATACAAAGGAGAAGGTGAACTGAGCACCAGTATTCATCACTTTCTGTTCTGAAATACAATGTGACCAGCAGCCTCATGTCCTGCTGCTATGACTTGCCTGCCACGAAAGACATGCCCCAAAGTGTGAGCCCAAATAAACCCACCATTCCTTAAGTTGCTTTCATTGGGTATTTTATGTCATCACCGAGAGAAATAACTGATAAAGACGTGGAGGCAGGGAGATTTGCTGTGAGTTTGAAGCATGCTTGAGACACCTAGTGAACTCCATGCTGGCTTGAGCTGCAGTGTGAATACCCTGTAGCTGGGTAGCAGTGGTTGTATAGGAGTGAGAGTTGGAAATGAAGAACTGAGTATGTTTAAGTCATGGATAACAATAAAAATGACTGTCCTCAAAGCTGTATTGTGGAACGCCAATGACTTTCTTGGGTGGAAGCTACGCATAGTTATCCTGTGAAACTTATTCTGGATGAGGTAGTAGAAATAAAAAGAAATATAAAATCTGCTTAGAAATTTGAAAGTCTACTAATAGATTCTTCAAGGGACAGATAGCACCTAGTCATACAGGCAATAATGCCAGCCACGAGAGCTTCATGTATGAAGCACCATACGTTTGGGCAACACTTATAGGAAAAAATAAAGAGCAACACTGACTCATGTTTTAAAACTAAGTGACTAGAATAATAGTAGGATTTAAGAATAAGGAACTAGGGGGCTGGAGAGATGGCTCAGCCGTTAAGAGCACTGACTCTTCTTCCGGAGGTCCTGAGTTCAATTCCCAGCAACCACATGGTGGCTCACAACCACCTTGAATGAGATCTGGTGTCCTCTGCTGGCATGCAGGCAGAAGACTGTATATGTAATAAATAAAATCTTTAAAAAAAAAGAGAGAGAGAGAGAATAAGGAACTAAAGATGAGGTAGTTTGAAGGTTAATGAGAGAGAATAGTTCATTCAAAACAGGAATTAAAACCTGATGCAGCAGTGTGAGTTTATAATCTTACAACCTGGGAAACTAAGGCAGGAGGGCCAAAGTTTGAATGTGGCTTGGGCTACAGAGTAAGATCCTGCCTCTAAAATAAATACCAATGAAGAAGGAAAGACTCAGTGAGCGAACCAACAAGTTTTGATTAAAAGATGAAGGAATGTACAATAATTTCAGTGAAAATAAACTTAATGACTAAGAATGAGAGTCCTGAGAGGGATGTATGTATAAGAATTAGCACAAGGGTCTTCAGGACTCACTGGACATGTGTGACATCTAATAGGGATAATGCCACTAAAGCCAACAGGGCAAGAACTTGCCCGTAGTCAGTTACTCAGAAAACAGGCATTTGGAGTTCCCTCCTTCAAGTGGAAATTTTAGGGTGTATGAAAATATTCAGAGGATTAAAATGTAAAGCAACATTGATAAGGAAAAGCACTTTTAATTTATGGTATTCTTCCTTCTGTGTGTTTGAGACTGCTGCAGTGTGGCTGTGTGCCCTGAGGGACCTTGCAAAGGTTAGTTAATTATAATCAACTGTTGAAACACACCGTTCTGAGCAAAGTATTGTTCACTCTGCACCTAGTTTTGTTGTTCATGTGTAACCATATAAAATTACTATTTGACCGTCTTTAAATGACCTTCAGTTTTAAAGACTAATTATATATATTTAAAATATATAGCTCTATAAATTGTCTCTTCTCCCTACTCACCCTGCTCAACAGTAATCATTGTTGGCAGCTTCTTGAGCTCCATTCCAGAGAAATTTCGTTTGTGCATATATAATATTATACATTGTGTGTGTGTATGTTATTAGGTTATCTTGACAGTGTATAAAGACTACATACTATACACCACTTCATTTACATTTTTCTTAATAAATTGTGTAAAATCTTGTCTCTTCTTCCTTTGAACTCTGGCTTCATCTCTTTTGTATAGGAATGTATCCACATGCTGTTTCATTTTTATAACTGATTTTCAGTTTTACTCAATTCACATTGGATTAAAACACCCCCCAAAATTTCCTTCCTTTCTTTTTTTTTTTTCTTCCTGAAAACAGGGTTTAGCAGTGTGTCCTGGCTGGCCTAGAATTCACTATGTAGACTAAGCCGCCTCTAATTTGTGATGATCTCTTGCTTCCGTAGTATCCCAGACAAGGACTGGGATTACAGGCCTGTGCCACCACATGCAGCAGCCCCAGCCACGCTCCCCTCTTCTCTTCTCTGCTCTTCTCTTCATATCCCTCCTTCCCTTCCTCCCCCTACACCCTTCCTCCTTGGTTCAAGTAGTCTAAGATAGACTTGAATTTGCTAAGTAGCAAGGAAGACCTTGGCCCTCCAGTCCTCCTGCCTCCTGAGTACATTCACTCCCACAGGGCTTCAAACATCAAACCTAGAGCTTAGTGCATGCTAGACAAGCCCAGTCTCATCCAACCCAGCTTCATTTGTCGTCATCATTGCTGTTGTCTTTATGGTGTGTGTGTGTGTGTGTGTGTGTGTGTGAGTGAGAGAGAGAGAGAGAGAGAGAGAGAGAGAGAGAGAGAGATCAGACAAAGCTTAATATGGAGTCTGTTCTCTACTTGTATTTATAGATACTTTCTAGAGATTGACAAAGATTGTCACACTTGCACATTTCTGCCTGGCCAGCTTAATTTTTAATGAAAACTTTTTGTATTAAAAGAGTTGAAGAGACTTAGGAGGCAGATCTCCAAGTTTGAAGTACAGCCAGGTCTACACAGAGAAACCCTGTCTCAAAAAAACAAACAAAAAAAGTTGAAGAGATGGATGTGGTGGTATCATACCAGGACATGAGAGGCAGAGGCAGGGGGATCAGGATTTCATGGAAACATCAATCACAGTATTGGTGTGTTATTTGTATTTGTGAATAATATTTGTTTTCTTTCTTGCTTGGCAGGTCCCTATTATTTTCTGCCACTAGGGGGCACAGAGGTACCGCCTGGTTTTAGTGGTCTGTTCATGTTGAATACTTTCATATTGTTTTCTGTTTTGGCCTATATCATAGAATAAAATCTTCATTCAGGGATCACTTTATATTTGAGTATATAGAGAGTCAAGCAGTTTTGACATTTAAGGCTATTTTGTGCTAAATGTATAAAGAAGAAAAGGATGGTGATGGCTTGGAGAAATGGAAAAGGATTGTGCAGATTTTTCAACTCATTCATTACCTTCTGCTTCTGTCAGGATAGGTACTGACCCCGAAGGGAACAGGATAGGTATGTAGGTCAATATTTCAAAACATATAGTACCGAAATAGATCCACTGTGTATAATTAATTATGCTTGACAAAGAAGTCAGAGTTTCTCAGTGGGGAAAGGATGGAATTCTCAGCAAATGGTACTAAACAATTAGATATATCCAATTTGGAGAAAAAGTGATTTTTGACCTTTATCTCATTCCATGTATAGGAATTAGCCAAAAGGTAAATCATAGATTACAGGGGGAAAAGCAAAGGAGAAAATCTTCATAACCTTGGTACAGATGAGAATTTCTTAGTACATGTAAAAACAAACAAGAAGCTTGGGGGGGGGGTGCTGGGGCGATGGCTCAGTAGGTGAAGTACGGGGAGGAGTTTGGACCAGGGGGAGTTCACAGGCCAGCTACCTGAAGTACACAGCAGGAAAACAACTGACCTCCACAGGTGTGGCATGCACCAGCACGTAGACTACACTCAGATACACACACACTCACTCTCTCACACACACCACCACCATTAAAAAATCTGGAAAAGAAAATAGCTAGTGCAGAGCTGAAGATGTAACTTAGAGGTGCAGTGCTTGCCTATCATGTGCAAGGCAGATGGCCAGCGCCTCTCTTAAATAAAAGAAGTTTGTATAGTCTTGATAAATGGATTTCCCTCAAAATAAAATTACTTTAGGTGCAGTTGGACAAAAAGATAAGCCATTGGCTATGAGGAAATATTTGTAATTCATGAACCAAAGAACTGATTATCTATCTACCTACCTACCTACCTACCTACCTACGTATATATATATATAATATATATATATATATATATATATATGTCTTTTATATACATCTGTATATATACACACATACAAAGAAATCTGTATTACAGAGTTGTTCACTGTAGCATGTGCCTATAATCCCAGCACTTAGGAGGCAGAGGAATTCCAGACTACATGGCTACATGGTGAGGTCAGTGGTATCCTGTGTTATGTGAGGCACTGATCCAAAACAAAACAAACCCTTACAATTCAGAAATAACCTACACGATCTTTTTGGTTGTTTAGTGATGGAGGTCAAACCCCTGGCCTTGTGCATGCTGAGCCATCTCATTGACTCTCTTACTGTTTGTTTATTTGGAGGATTTAGGGACAAGCTTTCACTATGAAGCCCTCACTGGCTTGGAACATAGGGTGATCTTCTGTGTGCTAGAATTATAGGAGTCACCACCATGCCTGACTATTAACTGCTGTATTTTGCTTCCTTTTATACCTAAGTAACATTTTGCACTTGAAAGCCCCCCACACACACATACACACACTTTTGTTTTTACAATAGGGTTTTAGTAATATAGCACAAGCTAGTGAAGAACTCCTATCTTCCTGCTTTAGCCTTCTAAGTGCTGTGATTAGAGATAGGAGTCACCAGGCCTTGCAGATTCTAGATATTAATCTGTTTCGATTACCACAGCCCCTTTCTCTGTGGATTCCAGTTTCTAAGATGGTAGAGAGATCTTGGACTGTAACCATGTGTATATTAGAGTGTGTAAAACGAGGGTGAATAAGTTGGCTAAGTTCTCTGGCTAATGATTCCCCTCTCCATTTCTAATTACATGTAATTTTTTTTTTAAAATATGAAAAGGCAAATAAAATTTTAGCCAAGAAAGGGAGGAATGACATTTCTGGAAATGTGTGTTACAAATGCTTGTCACCATGGTTCAGTGGATAAAAGTGTCACAAAGCCTGAAGATCTGAGTGTGATTCCCTAGAATCCATATGGTATAAAGAGAGAACCAAGTTCTCTAAGTTGTCCTCTGACCTCTACACACATATCATGGCAAGTGTCTGCCCCCTCCTTCAACAGACAAACAGGCAAGCAAGATTGACTAGATAGTCCTTAGGGAAATATTTCATTTTATTTTTTCTCAACAATAAAAAAAAAAAATAGAGTGTGTGCTCACTGTGTAGCCATGGCTGGCCTGTAACTTGCTTTGTAGACCAAGCTGGCCTGAATTCTCAGAGATCCACATCCCCTGCCAACCAAGTGCTGAAATTAAAGGTGTATACCACACCTGACCAAAAATTCTCTTTTTAAAAAATGTGATAGTGGGGCTGGAGAGATGGCTCAGAGGTTAAGAGCACTGGCTGCTCTTCCAGAGGTCCTGAGTTCAATTCCCAGCAACCACATGGTGGCTCACAACCATCTCTAGTGAGATCTTGTGCCCTCTTCATGCAGGCAGAACACTGTATACATAATCAATAAACAAATCTTTAAAAAATGTGATAGTATTATATCCTAGTAGCAGATTGTAAAAGATATGAACAATTGAAGTGTCCATTGCTTGGCGACTGTAAGTAAATATTGGGTACATCTATAAAATAGAGAAATGTACAGAAATTAAAGATAGAGATTCTCCATAGATACTGAGGGGGAAACTAAGAGTAGAGCTATAAGGTGAGCTACTGCCATTTGTGTAGGAAAAGAAACATCAGGCCCTCTCCACACACAAATCTCTAGAAAATAATACACAAGTAAGACTTCCCTCCAGAGAGTAATCAGATGTGGAAGGAAAGGGCTAGAAATAGACTGACTTCACAATACACTCTCAACTTCTTGGACTGTGTGCCAGAAGCCTGTAACCTAATTTAAGAAGCGGGTGGAGGACAAAGAATAAAACCCAGATGTTAAAAACCTATTTTTCAGGAGGATAAAATAGGTGCTTGGCACACAGTAGTGGAGGACTGTTTCGTTTATCATCTTTTCTAAGACAGATCCCTACCCAGGGCTGGGGAGATAACTCAGTGGTTAAGAACACTTGCTCTTACAGAGGACTCCTCACCCATGTCAGGCAGGTCACCACCTGCAATTGCAGCCCCAGCGATCCACCACCTCTTGCCTTCTCCGACACCTGCACTCGCAGGCACATACCACATGCAGGCACGTACCTCCATGTAATGAAAAGTAAAAAAAGACATCTTTAAAAAGTTACAGCACCCTAACTTAAGCTGTTGTACTGTTTTCTTCCTCTGAAACTATTCTGCCACGGGTTGCTGGTTGCTTTTCCCTATAGCTAGAAAGACAATGTAACTACATGTGCCCCACGTAACTTTCATCTTCAGATTCCAGGTATTTTCTGATTATACCATGTTTGCAAAAGGTAACTCAAGCTATGGGTTTCTTACCTATAAAGTGGAGTAAAAGGATGAACTTTGGATTCTTTCTACATTTACTGTGTATGGGCTTTAAAAAGTAGAACTGTGGTTATAAACCAAGAAAAGTTCTATACTTAGAATAACCCTTGGGCAAAGCCCTATGTCTGAACCAAGGATGAAATTGCAGAGTTTGTATATAACTCTGCTGAATAGGCATGGTTTATTTTCATGCTGGGAAAGAAGCGAGGTTACTGATGCTCCAGGTGGCTCTGTGACACAGAGGTGACACTCCATAAAACAGAGAACAACACACACACACACACACACACACACAAAAAAAAAAAAAACAAAAAAAAACAAAAAAAAAAAACCTCCTTTGCTCTGCTCTGTTTTGGGGAAAGGAAAGTAGATATAATCAGTGAGTTATAGTCTACACAAATAAGATTTGCCTTATTATCTGTTACGGGTATCATAAGTTAGAATTATGACTTACTTTACTTCATCCCACACACTTTTAATTCAGTTGTATATTTAGTTATTCACGATGTTCCTCAACACAGTTTCTCAGAATCGTTTATCCCAAATCTCTAACGTAGCCATTTTTACCTATTGTTTCAAAATTCTGTAGAGGATGGGATTCTTGGCACCAAGGGAGTTCAAGGTTAAGAGGAGTACATACATTCAGCTAACGTGTGAGGTTAGGGCATTTCAGATACAGAGTGCAGAGGTGCCTGGATTTGGGTCTTAGGACTGCCTCAAATTAGCTGTGATCTTGAGTTAATCACTTGACATGCCTACAATTGTTTCCTCAACTGTAAGATGGTGATAATGAAAACCCTTACCACATAGGACTGTTACAAGGATTAAGTTAGGTAATACATGGCCAACTACATCGTATTTGGAATGTCGAATGCATTCTATAAATAGATTCCCTTTTTATTATACTACCTTTATTAAATGCATGGAGATGTAAAGGCTCATAACAACTCTGGAGCTAGATGTGAGGAGTTATTATTTCTTCAAAACCCTAATCTAGTGTTATTTCCCCAGTGTGCCCCCAGAACCCACAGATGTCCAACAGTGTTCCCCAACTCTTGCCTTGTTAGTTTAATCTCTCTTGCTGCAGAACTATTAGGCTGTCCGTGATAGAAGCTGTATTGTTTTCAGTGAGTATGCACTATCTGAATATGGGAGGTTCTACACTAAGTGAATAACGTAAGTCAGGTGTTTGTTCTCATGAAGCTTAAATTCTAGAAAGGAAAAACAAAAAGTAAGTGGTTTCAAGTAGTGATAAATGATTGAAGAAAATAAAGAGAATGGGTACAGAATGATGGGGCTCAGCTCCAATCAGAGAAGACTTAACAGAAGCCATATTTGAGCCAGTGCCTGCAGAATAAGCTCCTTGGGTTGAGTGTTAACTTTGGTTTTTAGACAGGTTCTCATGTAGTCCAAGCTAATCTTGAGCTCCTCGTCCTCTTCCTCCATCCCCGAAGTGCTGGGATTACAGGTGAGAACCACCACACCTGACTCGTTTATGTGTTTGGCGTTTTGCTCACCTGTATCTGAGCACCACATTCTTGTTGCCTTGGGAGGCCAGAAGTGGATGTCAGGTCTCCTGGAGCTGGAGTTACAGATGGTTGTGAGCCACCATGGGAACTGAACATAGATCCTCTGAAACAGCCAGAGCTCTTAACCTCTGAGCCACTGTTCCAGTCCTTGGGTGTAACACTTATTTCTCAGTTACACCTACTTGGAATATTGTCTGTGGTCATTTCTTTGCAGCTGAGCACATAGTCTGTATTTATTTGTACTCAGATATAGCTCCGCTTTCCCTCTCCA